>NW_014333027.1:620336-690539 GCF_000341935.2 Cephus cinctus
GCTTATTTCGCTCATGCGCTTTTCTACTCTCAGGGTGGGTCGAGGTAGGAAGGGACGGAAAAGCAACAGGTGCCGTCGGGCTGAGCTTCTCCTTCTCTCTCTCTTTCTCTCTCTCTCTCTCTCTGGCTTATTTCGCTCATGCGCTTTTCTACTCTCTCGCTCTCATTCGATTCTCCCTATCTCCTTTACCCTGTCGCTCTCTTCATGTGTCTTCTTCTCCTTTAACTTTATCCTATCCGTTCTCTCTCTTTTTACTCCCTGTACAGCCACTCTCTAGCAGATCTTCCGGAGATAGGAAAAATGTCTAATGGGGTGAACTCTCTGGAAAATATCAGTGGACCAGCTAACTTCTAACGACCGGATCGATTGTGAGTTTCTTTGCATTTAAGAATAATATCCCTCGGCTGATTCCTTTAATTAGAATCTTTAAAGCATATAAATACGTACGTTGGGGATGACTTTTTGAAAAATATATTTTCTCAATACTGTCACTGGGCCGCAAATACTCGGGCATAATCGACACTTTAACTACTCCTTGAAGCTCATTCAGCTAGAAGCTGGATCATTCCTAATTCAATAAGCGCCCAGGCTGTATCTACTCTTTTCCTGTAATATGATATAATCGGCTTTTAAGTGACCTGCTGCTATATCATATCACTAGTACAGTCGCGATGCAGGTACAGCTTGTATAGCCAATACCTATGGCTATAGTACATCTACACAAGTAAAAAACCGTTACCCATGTACTACATAGAGTCCGATCGATATTCCCTGTGGGATAAACGTCCTTCTTGTATTTTTCTTATTTTTTCTTTTCCTGACTCCAGGGAAGCGCTCTACTTTACCGAAGGACGATGTCCTGCTCATGGTGGCTTAATGCATTCTAAAGTGCAGGGCTAAGAATGTACAGGTCGTCTCTAGGACGGATTGAGGAGAAGATGGAGAAGCAAGAGGAATATTTAATGTTCGACTGCTAGAAACAGGATGGATGGATATGAATCCAATGAATTCTTACTGGCACGACGGAGAAAAGAGAAATAAGAAAATGGCAATAGGCCCTTGCACTAGTGGATATGAAACGGAGAACGTATAGTCCTGCAGGATTTCCAAGTGTCCCTGGAACAGGGAACGGCGTAATATGGCATCGGGTGGGATTTTAAAGAGTGCTTGCAGAGAGAGAGAGAGAGAGAGAGAGAGTGTGTGTGTGTGTGTGTGTGTGAGAGAGAGAGAGAGAGAGAGAGAGAATTCAGCTCGATTTGCAGAGAACGCGGTGTGGCGGCTTTTCAAAGGGAGCGAATATTAAATACCGCTTGGAAATGGGGGAGAGGCAGGTTTTGTTGGAAAGAAATGAAACGCATTAATTAAGGCGAAGTGTTCCATCGGGCCCGACTCCCATAATTAAATTTGTACGAAATTAAAAAGTAAATCATAACCGAACCTTCTCCCATTCTCCTTGCCTGATATAGATATACCTATGCTTTTTCTCCATGATTTCTTTTACCTCGCTGATCTTGCTATCGCATTTATTCTCTTGAATTATACTCCGCTACCATTTCCCCTTTATCCTTATCTCAGGGTCCCAACACATCCCTCTCTGTTTATTAAACTCTCGAACGCTTCAAGTACTGAAACGCCTATCGAAGTTATCCGAGACACTCTTTCTTACATACAGTCTTCGATCTAATTCCTTCCGCTAAAAATATTACGGTCTAACGTTACTTTTCACTTAAAGGCAGCTTTTACTTCGTGTTCTCAGATTCGAAATTTCTGGGGTTGAACATTTCTCGCGATATAATTACGTTCAGCATTGTACTGCAAGAACTCGGTACTACGAAGGGAATGTATCAATTTTCCTTTACAGCCAATCTTCCATTTTGCGTTACATACGTAACTGTACAATACGTTAGCAATCTTTAGTATATGGCATATATACTGTACGTGATATATGAGTTTATCCGTGAAAAACCTATTACGCTTTCTTGCAGTAACGAGACGTTTCAATTTATGGGTTACGTACTCGAATGGCATCACTTGATATTTGAACTGTACCAGTGCTGTACAGTATACCTAACTACCAGCGTACTTACGTTACTCTTTTTATATGTATATTATGTATGATATACATAAAAACCGTGCACGGTACTTTCAAGCTCGACCTCCTGCACAGAGTCTTCCAACGGTTCCAGCCACCCGAGCAGCTGGCCAGCCAACCAGCCAGTCAACCATCCAACCATTCAGCCAGCCAGCAATGCTTACGGAAGAAGCTGCGCACGTGGCTGCCATGAATTTATATTTTAAATTGTACCAAGGGTTGGGGAAAGGGGATACTTTACGATCGGACTGTCGTTTTGTATTAACGTTACACGTTTCGCGAATTGCGATTTTACCTTGCGATTTCTTATTTTCATTCCCCTCTTCGAACGTTACGTAAAGGAAGTAGTGGATGCCGGTAAGAATTGCCAAACAATATAGAAAGAGTTGATTCGTTTAATTTTGGACAGATCAAAGAAAATTTTGGCAAAAGTTATGTAGGATTACTGAAGTTTGCACATATTTTTTTTTTTGTAAAGGGTGTACTATAAAGAACATTTTTGAAATTCCAGGAGTAATTTTACCTCATTTCAAGAAAGGAGCCTGGTCCTATGGTAATGCTTGGAGCTTCGATTTGAACATTTCATAAAGGCACAGTGCTTTCTCCAGGGAAAATAAGCTCGGCAGGGTGCTGGGATGCTGGGGTTGTTATGCTCTCGGCATCTGTGACCCTTGCGATCTGATACGACACGGGCTTACTCCGTTTGCGGCGCTGCATGGTAAAAGACTAAGAGAGAAGCCTGCACCAGCCTCAATTCTGTTGTTCCAGGTTACGCGAATAAATCTGAATAATATTTCCCAATCGAATTTCACGAGTATCCGCTGTAAGGACATTGAGATCAGGCGAGGGCAGGACAGGCAATCCGGTCAGAGTTCAAGAAGAAGCACCCTTCAGAAATACCAGACGAGAGAAGGATCAAGGCCCTACCATTGGTAGGGAGTCACTTTACCACTATGTCTATTTTTAGTCATCTCTCTTTCTCTCTCTCTCCCCAATATTCTTAACGCGCATCAAGCATACGGTAATTCCTTATGGTTTGGTAGAACCTGCTTCCGATGGTTCTCCTGATGTTCCTCATATTCAACATATTCACAATGATCGTAACGCTACAGAATAGAACCAAGAGCAGACCAGATGCTGCAATCAAATGTAATCCCAGCCAGCTTCTATGTGTTAACTGCTAACCGATGTTACATCGGCTTATCGTATTACAGCCAGCTAGCAAGTTCTATTTCACCTCTGTAGATTCTGACACGAGAGATTTGCAATATGGGGAATCTGTTTATTTGGCAAATAAGTAACTATCCCATATATTGGAAATGTCCAAAACAATCGTCTGTCCGAAGTCTCTACACATAGAGACTATAAAGAGAATTGATTCGGAGGCAAAGAAAAAACTGATCTATGTCGATTCTTTTATTTATCTATATGTCCTAAGTGTATTTGGACCATCTGAGGAGTCTGGGTCGAGATCTATCAAAGAGGTCAAAAAAATATAACATATTGAGCCTGGCTTTTACTCGCGACTACCGTAGTGCCTACTGTTTTTAAAAAATGGCAGAGTCCTCCAACATGGTACATACACCCACCACCCCCACCCCCACCCAAGATGAAGATCCCAGGACAATCTTGCATGCAAATCGCGAGTAGTTGGTAGTTCGGTAAAAATTTGTTCTCTTAAGATTTCTATATGCAAATCCCACACTCGACGTTCCGAGCCGCGTTCGCCGCTCAGATTTGCATTTTACATCTACATTCATACTCGCTGGCTTCAAGTAAACACGTACACAGTGCTATCTCTCGTTTATTAATGGTACGTAAGGCCGGAAGTGCAGAAGGGGTTGCATTGCAAAAGAGAGTGAGAGAGAGGAGAGAGCACGAGCCATTTGCCACTAACAGACCCCTCGCAAATTATACATTCAAATAACCACCGTGGTGCACATTTCGAGCGGTGTTCAGGCGCGTAATCGGCCTGAGCTCTTTTACTTGCCAATCCAAACGCGATATTTTTATTTTCAACTATAACGCGAATAGAATCGAATTACCATCGGATAGATCCTATATATATAAATTCGCGAATGAACACAGCGGATGAGTAGGGCGTTATAGGGTTTTAACACAAATTTAAGTACCGAATAATACTGAAAGGGTAACACCAGTCAAAAATGTTATTAAGCTAAGCTCGAACTGAGCCATCTCTTTCAATCTGCGCTTTGCGAAATGTAATGCACTTTTGCCAAGCCTCGGTATAGCTGTAGGGATGGATTTCTTCGTTCCAAACTACCCCTACGATATTATCATTGCCCTTCATTACTTATCCCAGTGAAAAGCTTTTTTATTTAATCCCGAATAATTTTTATGAATTTTCAAGACAAAATATACTGAAACTACTATCGGGTGAATATACATCAAAGCGATGACCAATATGCTGACGAAGAACGACGTCTGAATTGAAAGCTGTGGAAATTCGAACAAAAGGCTCGACTAGTAAATTATACTGAAAAAAGAAAATTCCAGATAGCAAGATGCTGTCGTGCACATAGAAAGCAGACTGGTGGAAATCCAAGACTGGTGAAAAAAAGTTCTTTCAACCCCCCCTTCGCCTTTTCCAGTCGGTTGTTCTACCCAGACCTTACTCTTAGTTTCCTTATGTATCGCAAGCACAAAGTCGGACGTTGTTCTTATCTTTAAATTAGCACCGGTAACTTCGCTGTTGCAGCGACATGAAAATTACTTCCCTGACTATTATTAATCCGACTTATGGTAAACAATGCGGTAACGCGTTTCTTGAAACTTTGTAGCACGATTGTACATGGAAAATTAGATGCATATTCATCCTAATCCTATCCCGTGCACACAGGGCTTTTGATCCAATTAAAATCTAGTGTAATACAAAATTACGTAAGATTTACAAATTTTATAAATACAACCCTTAAAATTAGATAACGATATTTTCATCGATTTATCTTTGTTCCAAATAAGACAATTTATTTTGAATGTATCTACCGCGCTTGCGGTACTCGTAGAAAATCGTTCTGTTATTAGATTCCCTAGTAGACGCAGCATCCCTCTAATGACAATACAGTATAGACGTACCGATTCGTAAGGGAGTAAAACTATTTCTCTTCCTCGCTCCGGTGTGATTTGAATACATCCAGTTAGTAGCGCGTGACCTGAATGCGAAGTAGGAATGCGAAACGGTTAAGGGACGTACTCATTATTTTCCTTTCAGCGTTAGATGGCCAGACGGGCATTTCCAGAGGTCCACTCGTACGGAAGACTTTTATGCGCGACTAATTAGCCTAGAAAATTAATAATACTTGTAAAAGTTATCGCAATAGACTATGGCGCATAGAGACGGTAGCGATGTAAAGTTCAAGAAGAAGAAAGAAAATCAATTCCAAGCAACTGTGACGTATATGTCGAGTAAGTTAATAGGGGATGATTTGAGTGCAGGGCGAGTATTCATTAACCGTAAGAAGCGTACAGTCGAGTAAGGGTAACTCAGGGCGCATCCTCACGCCTAAATCCTCCCCCTTACATAATTTGATATTTAAATGAAGTTAAAATAGTTGGGAAGAGCAATTTGTCTTGGAAAGTTACCTGAGAGTGGCTTCACTTTATGGAAGCGTATACCTACCATAGTGGTTCGGCTTCTAGTCTCTAGTTTTCGCGTACACAAACCATCCCCGTCTCACTGAAGAAGACTCATCTAGTTTGTCCAGGTCTGCACGCAGCCTGCAAACCCCCCCTGAGGCATTTGCCAACCACCGATACTAAACACAATCTGCGGTGCGCTACGCGGTATCCGTAAGCAGAGGCCGCACTCTGGCTGACAAGGCATTTAGGGAAGCTATGGTATGGTGACCCAAAGTTCCTAGATGGTCAAGTTAATTGTTCCAAAATCTGACCAGTAGGCTGTGGGCCAAATGGTTGGGAAATCTGGACCGCTCGGACATCCTTAGGGTAACTTTAAATAGGGTGGTTGTGTATATACTACTATGGGTGTATGTACAGTCGCAAATCAAAGTTTAAAGTCAATTTAAAAATACACGTTACAGTCATGGTTTACTATGTGCGCGGCTCTTGTGGTAGATGTATATTGAAGTGAAATATTGAAGAAGAGAGGGAAAAGCCGCTTTAAGCGTTTGAGTGTCTCTTGCGAATGTCTAAGGGCTGAGCAACAGCTTGCCTTAATGGCCGTAGAACAGTCAGTTTTATTGCTTGCATAATAATTATTATTTTACATGTGATTCCGAGCGCAATCTAGCTAATTGCTGTGGACGGATATATAGCGGTACCTGCGTCAAGTAGACGCCTCAGCGTCGCGACGTAATCGAGAAGCGACAAGTAAGTGGAATCCTGTGAGGGAGACTCGGGAAATTAAGCGGCTCGGCACGAAAATGCTTTCTCGTCAATTTCCCAGGACTAATCAAAACTTCTAAGCGATCTGACTTGTACGAGGTACCTATATCAGTAGGGAGCGACACTTTGAAAAGTAAGAGGACGCTGTGTAAAGTAGGTGGAGAAAAATTTTAAAAAGAAAAAAAAGGGGGGAAGAGGGGAAGGGAGTGAGATGCGGTAGTACCAAGAGAAAATAAAGACGCAGCAAGCCACCCCTGTATCAGATACGTTCAAGATAAAATATTTCGTTCTAAAAAGCTCGAACAAGTTCACAGTTCAAACTCACTGTTAGGTGTGTGTATGCTGACGTGCCAATTTGAAGTGGAATAAAGGGGAGTCTCTGATGCCGTGGAAAAAGGATGGACCCCTTATCAGAGTAGATACCGACGCTGTCGAGTTCGAGAATAAAGTTGATATTAAAATCAACCCGATAGTTGAGTCAAGAGTTCAACTGAGTTTGTAACCTTAAGAGCTTTGCCCTACAGGCCTCCTATATACGTATATTGAACTTCACTCAAGTTCATTCCCCTTCCCCTATTGGCATTCACTCGTAAAAAAAGACTCTAAAGGTGACGATTCTCCAAAGTACTCTTTAAGACGAACACTCGATGGCAAAGACGCCTGGCGTTCCTTTTCTCTACTAGAACTTTACAGTGCATAGATGATCAGTATAAGATAAATCCAAAATCCACCGTTTATAAAAAAATTTTTAAATCATTGCAAGAAGCTTCAAATATTTTTAAATAAAATTAAATTTTCAAAGGGTCAGAAAAACGTATGTTCATCCGAACGTTATCGAATGACGTAATACGTGATTACGTCAGACAATAGTAGGGTTGATAATAGCGATGGCATCTCACATTGATTACCCACTCCGCAGACTAACTATCCTTATACTGGTTTGGAATTGGTCACTCGTCCTGTATCCCATGTTCAGTGGGTACAAAGAAAATAAGGGCCGACTAGTCTGGTTAAGGGCTAGTTAAAAAAAGGTAGCAAAGGGTAGTCCAGGGTAACTGGTATCTCCCTATTGGCAACTATGGCAAGAGAACTTCCCGTCATTGTTCCGTACATCACGTAACGAATTGACGGTGATCTTGGCGAGTATTTAGGGTTGCTAAGACTTCCTCACGTTTGACCCTAAACTTTTTATTCCACCGTTTCGCGAAACGATAAATTTACACGGTGTTCTGCCGTCTTCGGCAGATCCGGCATTGTCGGTGGTGTCTCAGGGTGAAAATAGGAACGAGAGAGAAAAAAGGGTGGCGCTCCAACCCCGAAGAACAACCAATATAAACGAAGAGTTCGTAAGTCCTCCCTTATTAACCTTATACAAATCGTCGATCACTACTGCCAGTTTAACAGGCTTCCAATTTCGTGAATTGCGAATTCTAAGAGATGCCTCTAGCGGGATCCAAGTAAATTAAACATTTCATTTGCGTTTATTCGCAAGACGTGAATTTACGTAGAGCTCCTAATGAAAAGTTTTACTTCTTATTTTTCCACGGTACTTTTACCTAACCCGTTTTCAGAGCGTACAGCGCCATAGCGAGGTAGCCTCTTGGGGTACTGTCAGCCCCCTACAACCCTTACAAACTACTTATAGCACCCCAAGAGCATTCGTCAGCCCCTCGAGAAAGGATGAGGACTAGAGAGGAGGAGCAGCGAGAGAATATACAACCAGGAAATACACTGCCTTCGCCTAACTGTATATCCTGTTAACGTCGTCTCCATTTTTCGAAATTACGAAAAATAGAAAGAAACGTGGCGGTATTTAAAAAAAAAATATAAAATATCCAAAAGTTTAATCTACAATTAATTGCTGAATTGCTTAATTACTGAATCTTCAATATTTGTGAAAATCCGAAAAAATACTGAAATTACCATTAATTCTTTTTCGTACAAATTAAGTCAAATGGCGCTTTAGGGGTTACGTTAAAATCGCGATAACACTCGGAACAACGGAATATCAAACGTGGTTTTAGAATCGGTAATTAAACGGGAGCTACCTAGGTGGTTGGTGATTCGAGAGTACTAGTATCACCATGGCTGCCAGTAAAGGACAGAGCTGTATAGCGAAATACGTATGCATAGGACAAGATGAAATTAGTATTCAGTAATAGTAGTAGTAACGGCACTAGTACTGGTAGTATCAGTGCTATCGGCAGTTCTAATAGTAGCCTAGCATCGGTAACGTTGCAAGTAGTAGTAAAAGGATAGAGATGGGAGATCGAGAGAAGAGAGAGAGAGAGAGAGAGAGATAGAGATAGAAGGGGGTACAGTAGCTTCCGAGCATAAAGGTTTTACGCTCGACGTCATTACGTATCTACAAGCCCGCATACACAGGACTATATCCTCATCATAGGTACGAGAACATACCGAATATATATTCTCTCAAACCCCGCACATATCTATGAGCCCATTGGCAAAGTAAGTAACACATAAATTTCGGTATATCATTCCACGTGTTGCTTATTCAGATAAATATGTAAATTCCATAAAGACATTTTATATTTAACTCAAAGAAAGTATCGGGAACGAATAATCTTTCGATTTAATATTTCACTAGCACAGATATTTCAATCTAAATCCCCATAAAGCAAAGCTCAAGAAATTCTCTCTGACAAGGTGTCTCCATGCTGGTACAGAACTACCATCGATCCAAGTATAGCCGTTCGCTGTCTAGGGCTAGGAAATCCTAGACAAGGATCGAGGCCTGAATGCCTGTTCAGTACTGCTGGTAGGTAGAGTAGGTTGACTAGTAGGTGGACTACAGTGATGTATCCATGTACGTAGGTACTGGTATAGGATAGGTACTAGAGTATCGAGATGGGTACGAATCGAGTAGACTGTCTGTCGGCCTGGTGCGAGGTGTGAGAGGAGTCCAGGATCCTCGATAGGGACGCGAGGAGCGCGAGCGAGAGGACAAGAAAGAGAGAAAGGGCATGGTATGCAATTGCGCATGAATATACAATTCGCAGCGATCTATCCTGCGGCAGGAACTTTGTTCCCCGAAGAGCGAGCGAGCAGTTTACGTTAGTCTCCAGGCTGACAGGTGCTCCTCTCGAGCAGATATAGGCTCTGATGGCGTGTAGAGGCAACAAGAAATACATAAATTATGGCGGATAGGTGCTGGAGGAGGAGGAGGAGGTAGAGGTCGGTCGGGTTCAGGGTTCACCCGACGTGACTGCAGCTTGCTTCGTATTAAACTTATGAATATAAATCACGGAGCACGAGGTCGCGTTTCTTCTTACTTCTTACTGGCTCTTTCTATACGGTCTTCTCCCCTGCGTTACTTTTCTTCGTCAGTCAGGGTCTGCGGGTCAGAGGTCATAGGCGAGCATGGTTATACCCAAGGACGCTGGGGATGCTTGTGTGCACTATCTATAGATAGGTACCAATGCTGAACCCTAAACCTTCTCCGAAGTTTTCCCTCGTGTAGTCATCTTTGGTCTACCGCAACCCCTAGAGGGTGAAACCTGGGAAACAACACCGACACCTTCTTCGTCGGCTTCCTTCCCACCTAGGTACATACAAGGCGGCAGGGACTGGTGTCAAAGTGCTGGCCCATAATTCACCCTGGTGAGAGTTCATGTCCTCGTGGCACGCACCCTGTATACGCTCAGACTCGCTTTTGCACCCTTTCGATACGACCGGATAGGGTTGTTTATCAGATATGGAAAATCTCAGGGTCGGACTCGACACCAGAAAATCCCCTTCATCATCGGCTCGCATCTTTTCCCATTTTTTACTCTTCTTCCTCTTCTTCGTCTTATTTATGTCCCTAAACGAATAATGTCGATTCGCGAGAAAAATGTAAAGCTCGGGAGACTCCTTTACATTGAGAGCCATAAGAACGTGGCACCTTGAATATATGTCGTCTTCGTTTTCGGCTGACTTTATATACCTATATCCGATGTTTTCCTTTATTATTTTTCTTCTCTCTTTTACACGGCGGATCGAAGAGTCCCGGGGACGTCGCCATTTGTCTCCAGGAAATCGTGCGCTTACGAGCCTGTAGGCGCACGTAAAAGTTTTAAGCCAAGCGGTCGTTTGCGGTCGGGCCAGCCTGACATAGGTCCAGGCTTTGGAAGCGTGTGAGCTGAATACGTAGTCGGCCACGTAGACTCGTGGGATTCGAGCAATCACGCACGGCCGCGCATTTCGATACATTGACGCCCAGACTCGGAAAAACATCTGTACCAATTTATATATCTATACCATCATGTCATACATTTCTGATGGCATTGCTTTCGACTATCTTTTACCACCTTTCCCGCACGACTTTTCCCACTGGAACCACCTAGGCGCCCATCTTCCTATCGCAAGAACGCCACCAGAAATGGTACCCACCGTATTCCACCGGGAGACGTAGCAACTTTTTTGGAGGTTCCAGAGAGAAGATCTCCCTCTCGGAAGCAGAAGGAAATTTGTTCCATGAGAGAGTACCTTCGTTTTCAACTTTTATAAATAAATTGAGGCTCTCAAATACTTTGGGAAATAAAAGCAAGAAAAGTTAAAAGCGAAGGTGGCCTGGAAAGAAGAGAAAAGAAAATGTCCATCAGAAACTAAAACGAGCGACTACGTCTCTATTGGACATTCCAACTGCACTAGCGATACCATCGGATACTATCGATAGTCCATAGAACACAGTCTGTTGCTCTGTAGTTCCAACAGTACCCCAGTCTCCCGATCGAGCAATCGATCCGTTAGTCGATTCCCACTCGTTTAATCGCTCAGCTTGCAAAAATGCAGAAATTCAGAGAACCTCGCATACACGTCCACCTACTAGTGGGCTTTCCCGATTTTATGTCCCGTCAAGCATAACCTTTGTACGAATTAAATTCAGATCGATATTTTTATCAGTCACTGTACTAACGCCAGATCTGATAACGTCGCGCAGGTGAGCGGGACGTCCATCGACTAGAAAACTATGAAAAACTCCAATGAACATAGGTGAAGCTGGGGACCAAAAAAACTAACCGAGAACAATAAAGGGTGAGTAGGAAAAAAAAGAAGCAAAACGAGTAAAGTCCTCCAGCTTTTCCCTTAATACCTGCTTTATTACTGCTTGCTCTCGACCAACCCAACAGCTCTACGTCCCTCTCTTTATACTCCGTATAAGCACCTCGTCACTCTGTACCTCATATCCACACGCGTATAGCTGCGTTAACGAGTACACATGTACACGAGAGCCCAATGAGCCAACGGGTGAGAGTTTGTGAGCTTTCGCAAGTGGGCGAGTAGGCACCATTTATTATACATACCTTCATTACACGCACTCTACATATTTTAACGGGTTTCGCACATGTGCCTACCCGACTAAACACGCTAATGCAATACGTTTGCACTTACCGCGCCCAGCCCCGTTAAATAAAATTAACCTAAAGGTCGCGTCAGCTCGGGCAGCCACTCATTTTTTACCGGACGCATTCCCAACACCTGGTCTACCATGGCAAAAATTTATCTGTTCACCGATCCTACCCAAATCATCCCCCTCCCGACCGGTCGCCATACATGTTTCCTGAGCACGTTGGATCCGTACCACCTATATGTACTCATATAACCACATACCAGATTGTACCAAGGTTCATTAACCAAAACCACCTTCGGCTTGATTCATACATGAGATACAGATTTTTTTTCAAAAGGGGGTTCTGAACCAGATCGTGTGTCTCTGATACGTGTATATAACATCTGATCTCCGTCGCTATCCAAGGGATGAGTTACTTGCTGGAGCTAAGGGGGTGGCGTGGGGGTGCTATCGTGTCTCCGGGAATACATTGACTCGGATACTGCGCGAGCTGCTACGCTTAGCATCGATGCGCCTGCCAGTGACGTGTTTGTTTCGATCCCAATTCCGTACACATGCATCGTATTCTATAAACTGCGGCAATATGCTGCCAGAGGCCTTGGTGGTAGGTACCTACTAGCTCCGCAAGCTCACCCTTCTGAGACTCGCCCTGGGCTCAACCCTCTCTAGCTGGCATAATGCGGCATAATATAGCATAACACGGCATAATATAGCTGACACGTTCACGCTGTCACGTAGTAGGAGGCCGTTCCTGAGCTGGAGAGGTATCGAACTACATAGCCATGTTCCGGTCTTTGCCTTGTACCTATTTTCTTTATCTTCCTTTCTCCCTTTTGGATTCTTCATATTTTTATATCCCCTCTGACTTCATCCACTTTACTTATATACACCTGAGTGACGTGTATTCTGTTATTTAATATTTTCACCCTGGTATTGAATCTATTGATATTTGTGATCACATGGGGTGTATTGTTTTTACAGTGGCACGTGGGAAAATCTTACGTATAGCTTGATATTATAGATCTCGAGATAAGACCGACAGAGCGGAGCCAGAAGGAAGATGAGATTCGTCGAAGGATGAATATTATTCAATTAGGGTAGTACATGTGGATGAAGGTGTCTGCGAAGCTTGTATTCGAATGTCGGATGCACGTTGCCTTCTAATCAAGCTCCTGGTTACTAATTAATTTACCTCTAATAACTTGCCAAGCCGATAGAGGGAAGACACGCGTAGTACGGAATTTCCGGAATGTCGCGCGTTAACCCCATATTTCCGTGGAATTGTCGGGCGCGAAAGGGCTCGGTAATGGCCTAGCCAAAGAGAGGGATGACTATCCTCCACCTGTCCTAGGTTCATTCCGGTCCCACGATAGGGATATAGGGGATGTTTCGTAGCCATGGTCACGCGAATACGAATTACTCGAAGCTGACTTTTTATTCGCTAATTGATAAAAACTGCCGTTTGTTTATTCGCTCTATAGCGCCGTGCCGGGATAATATTCAAGTTCGTGAAATGGCCGCGGAGAGCCGGCCAGTTTTATACGTGAAAAATGCAGCCCCCTACGGGTGCATCGCCGGGGTCGACGGTAAATTCCAATTACTCGATTCCGCAGATGTTTATTATTCAGCGATTTTTGTCCCCGGGAGCCGCACGTGAATCAACCGACGATATCTATACCACCCCTGTCTACCCGACCTCCTATCTCTCTTTATTGCACTTCTTTTTCTATTCTATATCTCATAACACGCAGACCCTGCAAATGGCCTAACTTTATTTTATTAGGATTCAGCCTGAGTTAAATTTTCACTCTTATGATGGATTATATATCCCCTCTGCGATAACTCCCTCGTTAGAAAATATCACTATACTCCTATTTTCGATTGAATCTTACGCGCATGATTCTGGGAACGTTTTCGCGAATGCATCCTTGCACCGCACCCATACATATATGTATATATATATATATTTACTCAATATATGCAACCAGTGCAAACCCATACCCAATCAATTCTGGTTTATCGAAAAGATATAAAGTTACTCCACACCGAGTATGGGTGAGGGAAGAAATCGCGAGGATAATCCGTCCTTCCATTGAGCGGAAGAAGCTTGGAAGGAAATACCCGAAGAGTTTTGCCCCCGGCGGTTAAGTAACGGAAGTTAGGATAAAAACGAAGAGAAAATAAAATAAAAATACCAGAGTAGAAACGACTATAAGGAAGTCTTACGTGTAACACTAGGGAACCCAACAGACTGTATAAAAACATGCCTATTACTACGTATGCGAAGATTCCGGCCGTATGCTAATTCATCTAGAGCCATGAAAATTCAGACGACCACAGCCAGTGGTCGCAGCTTTTAAAAACAATTTGCACAAACTGCAGGTATAAATCACCGGAGCAATGATACATGAAACTCCGTTAGAAATTATCCCTACATGATGCAGACTACACAGTAGATAACTCTTGCGTAAGGCCAGACTCCTGTGAAGCCCGTGAGAGCGTATGAGAAGCATGGTATGTAGGTTGGTACACCTAAAGTACATATACGAAGGTCTACGCCACTGCTTTGAGTTATTCATAGGAAACCACAAACCGTCCACTATTCCTATGGTAGGTGCGCGCACGTAAAACACCTCTTGAGCTGGACGGCAAAGGCTAAATCAAAAGCCTTGAATAAAATCTTAGGGCTCTTGAGGATTAAAGCTCCTTTAAAGCTCAACCGACGATCTTCCATCTCTTTCTCAGACAAAGGGTAGCATCGCTGCTTATAGGAATCCTAATGTACGAATGCCAGAAGGATCTCTGGTATATCTCGTTATTGAGTCGGTCCATTACATGCAAATAAGTCAGTCGATCGTAGGATCCATCTGTACGGTTAGTCGGAGTTCCCCTTGGTAGGATCTTAAGTGCAAGAGAGAGAGAGAGAGAGAGAGAGAGAGAGAGAGAGAGAGATAGCGAGAGAGAGAGAGATAGGTATAGCTCTAAGATCTCAAAGCACCTCTTGATTGCACTTGTCTCGAATCAATCTCAATGTAAATTGAGCAGCTCGCACCAGTCGAGAGCTTCTTGCGACAATGAAAACGTGTATGTATATCATATGTGTATATATATGCTTGACATGGCTGATTGACAGATTGACGATGTAAATTTTTGACAGGTATAAATTCAATACCAGAAGTAAAGATGGGGTGGAATGGTGGGGGGTTGGGGAGATTGTCTTATAAAGTAAAGATGAAAAAAAAAAAAAATAAGAAAATTGACTGGCTACGGCTACTGGCTGAGTTCCATATTAAAGCGTGTCAAAACTTTGGGAATAAATTATCAATTATAGGGTCTGAGGGTAACTCCGAGGGTTATATATCTCATCTCGCCACCTTAAGTCTGCCGCCCACTAAATAATCGCGTTACCTAACGACGTTACGGATCTGCAGTACATCGGCTGGAAAATAATCTATTGCCCAAAGGGGCTCCTGACGCGGTACATAGTTTCTCACGGGCATTCTTTATATAGGTATTCACTCTTGCCCTGTACGATCCACTCCTTACTGTTACTCAGTTTCAGCCCTCTTTTCAAAGTCGCTCCCTGAAAGTGCCGTGATACGAAATATGCTCGCCACCCTTCCACCACTTTGCACCTTCCGTCATATAGAGGCTGTTGCATTTGATACTGCCATCATTGAATGTACCAAGACCAAACTTATCATTTGGTAAATACAATTTAAGGGTGAAAATATACCGTACCCTTGTATACGGTTCTGAGGATCACGTACCCAGTCTACGTGTCCCACTAAACAAGTAGTACCATGAATGTTTCACAATGGAAAGAATAAAAGCTTACCAGTATGCTATAGAAGAATGGGTGGGCGCGCAAGATAAATGCACCCTTGCCGAGATTAAGGAGGTGGTGCTTCGTGCATTTTTCTGTAACGAGAATCGAGTGGTTTTCTTTAATCACGAGGCAGCTTCCAACGCGGAGTACGTTCAATAGATATTTTTTTTATTTTTTCTATTTTATATCCGGTCTGTTTGATCCATGACTCGTTTTCTGGTTCATCACCATTGGACGAATGGTGAAAGAGGGGGGTGGGGGGGGGGAAGAAAAAAAATTCGGTTGTCCGTCTAACTGGCCGACTGTCGTTAGCTCCGATATATTTAAATCGAACGTGGATGCATCGGACGTGCACGTCGATCAATCAATTCGAATTATTAGATACGCGAGTGAGGAAGTGGAGGTCGAAGGTCACATGGGAAATCGAAGGACTTGGACTAGCTGCGTAGGACTTCACTTTCCTATAGGAATAGGTGCCCGTGGAGGTCGTGCTTTCAAGTTGTACGAGAACTACCCTTAGCCTGGTATGAGTGTAGAGGGTAGATATAGGGTGAAAAAGGTACGCACTCTATCCGGTAGCCCACGAGGGATGTTAGGATTTACCACACGGAGTGTCGATTCGCCATGGTCACAGAACGGAATACACCAAACCTGTCTGACTCTATTGTAATAATAAGATTAATCGATACCGTATCGATACTTTGGTAATCGATACGAAATATATTTATTATATTGCGCGATATTTGTATATGTGATTACCATATTTTATAACTGTCACGTATGCATTAAACATTGATAAGGATAATATATGTGAATAAACGTCTCTTATGATCACTCGGTGTATGATTCTCTCACATATGCTTGTATTCAAACTTTTTCTTCCTAAGGGAGCTTATATGATCGCGTGTCAAAATACTACTGCACGGGTCCTATATATAATGCACTATATTAAGACTCGCCGAGTCGTTTCGTGGTGAGCTTTCAATAGCATGTGAAGTCCCTATGGCAGGTGAACTTTCAACTATTCAACTTTTCAACCTCGATAAAATTCCCTTCAGTTCCTTATTTACGAGCATGTATATATTAGTATTATATATACAATGTGTTAAGGTTAAATTGCATTGACCTTTGATATCTCTGACTAATTTTAAGTAATAAGTGTGCATCCCTTTGGATTGTTCGTGCTGAATATATTTAAGTATGAGGAAGTAGCAGTTTTTTTTTTTAATAAATTAAGGGGTCAGTTGATTTTACTTTGACGCATGAATACGTAGAGACATTACACCCTTAGGATTATGAGAATCCGTTAATTAACGTCTGAGACACGACGCTAATGAAGCGTGACCCTGTCTTTTGAGGCAGAATCAGAGATATACCAGTTACTCATCCAAACTCAAGATTTTGATTACCCGGTGCATCAAAGGCGCTAATTAAAATCTGAAATAATTATCCAATGCGAAGAGTCCGAAGGTTGAATGGAAAGGACTTTATATATATATATATGTATATATTTAACAGAAACATATCTGTATGTTACGTATGAAGGAATGTTGGGTAAGAAAATGACTGTTTATTCATAAGCGATTGGATGAATAAGAAAATTGTTAACATGCCGTAATATCAAAATAATTGACAAATAATGACAGTGCTACATAAGATAGAGACATTTTCGACGTATGATATGCTAAGCACATAAAATGCAATCGACTTTCTCTTTCTTCTTGTACTGGATAAAAATTATCAAGCTAGAAATAGCATCGAATTTGTGCCAATAAAATATTCAGGTTGATAGCGAATCAGCACGACATCCGGGAAAACGGGCAACGCTCGTTTAAGAAATCGCCATAAAACACCTTTCCAACTGATGTATGCGTAGCTATACAGCGAATCGCGTTCTTGCACGCTCGCCCAAACGGTTCCAGCTGGTTTCAGGGTTGCCAAGGTAATCAAGCGAATAACCACGTATGAGTGTACACGTGGAATAAGTTCCGAGACGTCGAAAGAGTCGCGGCGCATGCGTAGACAAAAGGGCCCCCGTGGATCGTAAAGCGAGAGTCTGTCGGAAAGTGAGCGACGACAAAGCGCATAAAAGGAGGCTAAAAGCTGGCCGATTGGCAGAAGAAAGAACAGGGAGAAGAGAAAAGACGACGCGTTGTCCTCGCGTTGTAAAAACGTTAAACTAACCAGAACAAATGACTGTCGCTGACGACGTTTCACGGGCGTTGCCAACAACGCGAACAAAACTTATTATCAGACCAGAGCACGTCTAAGTCTCTTTACGTATACGCAATTACGTACAGTGATAGTCAGCGAGGTTAAAAAAAAGTGCAAAATATTTTTGATATATTTTTTCAAAATTTAACCAACCATGGGATTCTCATGAATTTCTAAGAAGATCGATGGACGATTCACTTACCAGTAACTTCCCAGTTACTACATTCGCGTGCATGTTTTATTGGCTATAAATGAAAAGGCTACAAATCGCTCCGAGCCTTTAACGGCTTACGTATAGCAGGGAGCGAAGTTAGACCAGGATTATGTTTAAGTAGTACAGATAAAAACTGCTCTCTGTGATCATACCGTTTTTACGGTCATTATGAAAAGTCCTTACGAAGATTTGGTTAAGCGCGATGTTACTTTCTGATTAAATATACTGGAAATTATATACGGGGAAACATCATTGGTATAACATCGGTAGGAAAAAAATTAGCTAATTTTAGGATACGACTGTTAGCAATACGAAAGCAAGCGGTTAAAAGCAATGATTTATTTTACTTGAAGTCAAAGGATCAAAAGTTCCTGAAAGGGAAGAAGTGAAATCTCTGGATTTATAAAGCGCCGTACGGGATATCCTACAGCTAAGCTGCTTTAAGTCGTAGCCACGATCTACTCAGGCTTAAGCGAAGCTTTCGCGAAGGCGAGTTTCCATCAAGTCGAGCGGCTCAATTAGACGTTACATGCGAGAGCGAGGAACGTATAGTGAGGTTGGTCAATTACGTCATTGGCGTCTGACGTGTCTTAAGGAACACGTATTGGAAACGAAGGCGAATTAAAGAAATCCTCTCTAAGACAGCAGCCATACGGAATCCCTGGTGTTATTGACTATGGGAAATCGGTAGCGAAATACAACCCCTATAGAAATAAGAGCTGCGTGTCGAGATCGACCAATGGCACTAGAAGGTTCTATCTTGATTTTCGGGACTAACGATCACGCAACACGAAAACCTTCTGCGAATATTCGTCAAGGGCTAACTGCGAGAGACAAAAGGATCCTGTCAGAGCCAAGGACAAGTTATCCCGCATTGGTTGACAGATCCCAAGATTTGTTATCAACACCCGTTTGATATATAGTAGATAGGGGATGAAGTAAGAAAACAAATGTCACTCACTAAAATAATAGAGAATATTTTTATCATGGATCTTTTTATTCAAACAATAATATATTACACTGTTAATATGCTTAACAAGTCATTCAGAATACACTGAAGTCTCCGACGTATTTACACCCTGTGAAGGGTTGTAGGTATCTACAATAGTATATACAGCTTAGTAAGGTGCGCAAAACAGAGTAAACGCCAATAGCATGGAGAGCTATAGAGTGGAACGAAGAGGGTTGACTATGGTAAGGGTTGCTAAAGCATCGACGAAGTGCACAGTTTGCTTTGTTTCAACCCGAAGCGACGGCGGTTTCTGGAGTCACCCTCGCAATCGGGGTGTACAGGTGATACAAAGGGATTGCGTAGAGCACAGTGGTAGCACGTGTGCGATATAGGTGGCGAATCAAATCCAGGACGTTAATTAAGCACTAGAGAAATATAACGTGAGCGATTGCGCAAGGTCACTGAATCTTCGTCATAATCAGGCCAGTGACTGCCGTATAAAAAAAAATACCTTTGATAACCCATGCGTATATATATATATATTATGGATATGTGTAGTATATATAGTGTATGTAGTCCAGAACTCTGACGGTTCTCTTTTCTCCAGAGATCCCAGGGCAAAGATTAAACTGGGTTGGCACGTCTTTAACTCGGTTAAAAGTGACTCCGAGCCCGTAAACATCTTTTGACGTAAAACGTTGTCAGCTGACGAGGCCGTTCAGGCATTAATTAGTGTCGTGCTAATTACCGCTCGATGGTTTCAGGTAAACGGTAAGGTAAAACTTGACTAGCATCCTCTTCGTATTCTTTTGGATGATTCAAAATGTTTCTCACGGCTTGAATTTTCATGCTCGTATATATCAAATAAAGTCACTTGATGGGATTCGAATGTCCCGCGTTTTTTGGTTACCATAGCTACTGTGAGACATCTAGTGGCAAAACGTGTTACGAGGTTGTTCTCGTCCTCTGAGAAATTAGCTGGGTTTAATGTTGGCCACAGTGTGGAGGGGCCCACACGTTCTAAGTGATCATGAATTAGCTGCAGTACGGGAGTTTCGGCTTACCGTGGATGAGAAAGAGGGATGCTCGGGGTTAGGGGTTAGACGGGATGAGTAAGGGGTGAAGCGGGTACTTTGGCAAAACCATGTGCCAGCCAACTAATTACCTCAGCATGGTCCAGTGCTCTGACCACTACTAGCACGGACTAGTAGGGCAGCAGTGGGTCCCCACTGCTGCGTTCTGTCGTTAGGGCCACCCGGTATTAGAACCACCCTCCTTGCAACCATCCCCTCAGACACCAGGAGAATCCTGTTACTCGCGCGTATAAATCAATTTTTTTCATTTATGCGTTTTCTTTTTCTTATCGTATTCTTACACATTCTTCTCGTTGCTCAGGTGGGGTGATGTTTCTCTCGACTTTTCACTCCTAATCAGTAGCTGAACGTACTTGCGAAATTGCTGTTCCTTTTTCGTTTGACTTTTATACCCGGCACATTACCACTTGCGGGCGTATGGTCTCAAGGAATGTTGCAAACCTGTACCCTCCTCATATAATCCCTTAAAAAAAGCTTCGAGTACGCTAACCGGTCTGTAAATTAAATTTTGAATTTACTAATTGTAAATGGAAATAAAAATTGACTTAAAGAGTACAGCTAGGTTTATCGTGTTCATAAAGACAATTAGGACTGTAACAGGTTCGTCGTGTAATTATTCAGAATAACGAAATAATTAACCCCCAAAGGACGAGCGGTGGATAAAGTAAAGCGGTAAGACTTCTTCTAAGATTTCTTCATGGGAATTTAGCGTGTGCTTAGATTAGGTAGAGAGAAACAAGTCGTGAAGAGGGAGGGACGTAGCTAGAGGAAAGTCGCAGGACAGGAGAAAGTAAAAGAAAGTAAGTTAACGAGGATGGCAAGTAAAAAAAAAACGAGGGAAACGTAAAAGATGGAAACAGGTAAAATAAAGAAGACGACCCGTTATTAGATTTAAACTGTTTGGCCTCTCAAGTGGCTCCGCTAATTGTTCAAGGATTTCAAAAGCCCTCGAAATTTTTTATTCCTTTCCTACCTTACATTAGCTTATCTGAGCAAGACAGAAATACGGAATTATTTATGTTCCAGGAACGACGTTAACCACTCACCGTTGGAAAACTTCCCTGAGGATTTTTTTTTTTCTAAGAAAAAGACGTGTACAGGCGTTCCATTCGAGATCGCGAGCGTCCTTGTTAAGTACTAATAAGCAAGAGTAAATCTCATAAGAATTGTATTCGACCCACAAGAATAATAAGAGAAACGGATGGTTTACGCCACTAAGATGCAATTGCCAAGTGTCTGAAGTAAAATAGCGACCCTGTGACTTTTGCATCAGCGTTCCCAACGTGGAATATAAAACAGTGGTCAATTCTTGAAACGTCATGCTCCTACAGGGGTGGAAGAAAAGAAAATGCCGTCATCCGTAGAACAGAGAATGAACGTGTTCCTGATATATACCTGGTGGTTACCTATACCACGACACTAGCATCTGCCAGTAAGGGTAGGATTTTATGCGCCTTGGAATTTTTATATACAAAACTTTATGTCTTTGCTTCAGTCACTTCTAAGGTCTCCCCACGGTCTGCGACCTTAGGGGTAGTACGAGCATATAGAAATGCTTTAGCAGTCTCGCTAAACGTTTTAATAGATCCATCACCAAAAAGGGATTGTCAATAATGAAAATCAAGGGTTGAAAAAGTTTGGTGAGAAAGAAATTAAGGAAAAAAAGAAACGAACAAACGGGCTAAGTAAGAAATTAAGAAGCATCAAGCAAGCAGAGCCCATGTAGGTCGAAGGATGGTAGAAACTAGGAAACGAGCATAGAGGGTACTTGTAGGAACCCTCCGCAACCCCTTCGACCCTCTTCCATCTTGAAGCCAGCACTAGCAGTAGATGCAGCAGCAGGGGTAGTGTCGGACATCGTGTAGCTTCCATAGCACCCTCTATTCACACCCCACCAGATAGGTTAACCGCTACCCTCTCTACTGTATATGCACTCTGTTGAGCTACACCGGGTACACACCTTAGTCGTAATACTGGCACAGCAACCCTTCTGCACCGGGGTGGGAAATTGCAGCCGCCTTAATACAACTACAACACATCTCATCCACGAATACGCGTATAACCCCTAATACATACTTTGACCCTCGTGAAACATGCTGGCCGCCCTTCTGCTCTCTCCCTTTCCCTCTCCCACTCTTTCTCACTCCATCCATCCTCTCTCACGGCACTCCATGTCTATCTCCTATACTCTCTTAAAATCTACCATATTCTCATTCAAGCCCCAACATCAGACCAATTTCCGATACCTTGGCTCGTGCCTGCAATTTCGTGCTCTCGAACTTCTATTAGAGACTCTGCGGATTTATACTATCCATACAAATGTTACCAACTAAACGGATAACCATGTATTTTTCGTAAAACTGATACCTAAATTCAATACTGGTATGTGGTAAGTATTATGGAGTAGGTAAAAAAATTGTTAACCTTGATAATTCTTATGGGGCTTACGTAATTCTCACTGCACTCACGGAATTGAAACACGTTTTCGTTAGATACAGAGGAAAACGACCTAATTACTTTTGTCACGGGCTCTAATAAACTATAGAAACTTCTTCCTAGGACTTTTCTCATTAGCACTATAGACCTTCCTACTGTAGTAGTACTAAACTGGTTAGCTCGTCGCTTACTATCGGTATGGAACTTGCGTCTGTGCCTCAAGGATGTGTTGCAACCAGAGATCCAAGGATGAACGTGTTACCCTGGAAGTGGGTTAAGTTGGCTAACCTGACGAACGTGAAACTCGCAGGAAACGCAAGCAGCTTTTGCAATTCAAAGAGCGGGAGTTACAAAGCTGGCGAAAAGTCGTTTTTCATTTTCCCAGTCTCTTTCGTACTCCCACGTGCCAAGAAAAGGAAGACCATACTTGTAAATTTACATTGCTTCTTTCTTTTTCTAAAATATCGTTTTTAATTTTTAGCTACACTTTTCCTGTTCTTTCTTTTTTACACGTGTTCTCGTCCTTCAGTAATTTTTATTTGCCGATTTTCACAGGCTATATGAAGTTAACGTAGACTTCGTCATTGTAAGAGATTGCAAAATCTGCCGGAAGTAACGAATACTCCCATTAGCATTTAGCGACTCTTTGTAGTACACTGGTCTGACAAAGCTTTTCGCTTAGGAGAAATGGCCTCCACCGTCTCCACCTCCGCCATCAGCATCAGCACCTTAGCGAACTATAGGTTCTTTCTATACCCTGGCGTCGCGACACTGCAAACTGGCTCATTGTCAACCAGACAGGATTCTTATATCGTACGACTTCCTCCGCGGAGTCCTTACCTCGACCGACATTAGTGACTCCCTTAGTTCTACCTCGAGACGTTCTGCGATACAATGTGACAAGAAGAATGTAGTCGCGCGCCACCTACCCAAAAGAGCAACCTCACTCCGTACTCTTTGACTCTCTTTCAGCCACAGCCATTTTCTTCCGGATGACACTCCCGCAGGCTTTTGTATTCTTTCCGTTCCCAAAGGCATTATTCTCATCACTTATCTTCTAGGCAAATAACCCACGATGACGTAAGGAGGGCTCACCCCATCGAAAAACCACCCTCTGTATAACCACAAGGGAAGTGCGATCGAGCGTGGAGGACGATTGTGCATTTAAATCGCGCGCCAGTTTTTCTCACCGTCAAATGAAACATTTAAACCTGTGTATTGTATATCGTGCACATTACTCTTACTGTTTATTTCAGTCATACCGGAAGTGTAGATTTAACTTTGAAAAATTCAACAAAAATTTGGATCCAACCATGTTTCTCGAGTTTTCACTTGTTTTCTCTTTCTCGGTGCTCAGTTTCGGTCACGCAAAAGGTATTAACTGTTCGTTAGTAGGTAGCTCGTACGCTCATTAGCGTTACTGCGTGTTTACGTTAACGAATTACCATCGGACTCGACGTGGGAATACAAATTGGATGAAAATCTCGTGCAAAACATGAATAGCTGTTCTGACAAAATTCCCATTCAGCCTATAAGATATAGGAAGTGGACGTTGATTTCAAGCGAAAGCAACTCACGAGGGAATATCCTGGTCCCCAATTATTGATAGTAATCCACTAATACAAAATCGGTAGGAAAATCGAATGGCAAAGAAATAGCTCGCAACCAATTCAGAGACAAATAAGTTAATGGATAAAACGATCGACCAACAACTTTCTACGTCAATCATATAACGTACGGCAAATATACTTTAGTTGTGTATACATGGGTGTATATATATATATACACACGAATTTAGCGCGCCCATTTAATTCTTACGATAAAACCACATTCAGGTGGTGCTCCGCATAACCAGGCATCTATAACGCCCTTTGCTATGTACTATAACATGATTATATAATACATTATAATATAGCTCCTAGTGCCAAAGTCGTTCACAAGGTACACAGTCCTAGATGAATAATTTTCTTCAGTGTTCCAACTATACATATACATTGTGAATAAAACTTGACCGCGTAGTCATATATATTGACTCTGAAAACTTGAAATTCTCCATAGGATTTCTTAGCCACTTCTGGCTATATCTTTTCTTCATACACATAAATGGCGGGTACACACGTATCAAACTAACCGTTGGCATTTTAATAGCCGGCTTAGCTCGCTTTTATTTCCTCGCAATTACAAGGTCGTATAAGTACGAGTAGGTGCGCGCTGAGTTTAACACCCCACAAGGCTGGCAATTACTTTAATTACGAGGAAAGTAAGCGTGAGTTGGAAAAGCTTCAGGTGTCGCGAACGCGACCGAATATTTTTCGCAAACCCTTAGCGTCGGCTTCGTTCTTAATTCGTGTGTATACTGGGTTAAGCAAGCTCTGAAAAATCATAACTTGCCTGACGTTTCATTTAATTTTTTTCAGTAATGCAGCTTCAGCCCAACATGAGGTAAGGATGATCAGAAAATTGGAAACCCGTTAGGAAATAAAAATTTCGACTAAATTTTCAATAAACCGTATCTTCCAGTGGTTCCTTTATTTTTAATTCCCAAAAGACAAAGCCTGTTCTCGCGAACAGTAATTACCACCTAGCCCTAATTATTTCGAGCCGAGAAATTCAATTAATCACCAAAAACTGTTGTCGCTTTTCACACGGGCGAAGAAGAAGACGATAACTCGATCTAGCATCCCCGACAGGGAGCATGGTAGAAAGAATGTCAAAAAATTTCAAAAGAAAGATGAACATCTTCAACCCTGAAGAAAGGTTCTGCATTTTTAATAAGACGAGGAACTTGATTTCATGTAAATTCAATTACCGACCTCCATCCCAACTAGGGTGCGATTATTTACGTTCCTCCCATCAGCATGACCTATTCCTCCGTAAAAATAACCAGTCATTAAATGCTCCAGTGACCTTTATCATTTCCCAGTTAATGATCAATCCTGTCCTACATTTATTCCCATACCGGATGTAATCCTTTCGATTGACAATTACTGTCGTCAAGTGTCAATTACTCTCGTATTACTAACCAGTAGATAACCAGAGTCGCCCCTACAGGATCATCGCAACGGGTAGCTAGATGGACAGATAGGTAGGTAGGTAGGTAGGTAGGCAAGGTAGATGTGTCGGAAGTGACGTAGCAGCCGTTATCTCCGGCGGAAGAGCATTAGTCGAGCGGAACTAACAATTTCCGATCGCAAATATCCCTATTGATCGGACTTCCTCCTTTACCATTGTGCGTTAACCGGTCGCGTTTGACGGGCGGCCACTGAATAATCTTCAGCAGCGCGAAACGACGACCCTTTCGAAATTTCCAGGGGCCTTTTCCCAGCTAAAAGCCCATCGTAACCCTCTGACCTCTCAACCCCCAATCCATTCATGGTCGTATCCGTTGAACATAAAAGCAGACAATGCGCCAAAGAAATCATCCACGATTATATAACCAACGAACAATACTCACGGATTATTCGACAGTCGACAGGCAAATTCAAATGTTACGAGATTTTGTAAAACGATCCCTCGACTCCCACTACACGAATGTCTATAACGGGCGTGTACGATATACGAACAGTATGTGAATTCCTTGAAACCAGTATCCAGGGTTGAAATTCAGGTACCTAACCAGTTCAGGCTGGAAAACGTTAATAGGTAAATTATTCGGCGTTAAAGTTCGTAATGCGAGTGCGATTCTGTGTACGAGAGAGCCACTCGGATCCTATGCTATTAGCATAGAGCGTTCCGCACATAGTACCTGTCTGGCTTGGAAGACACTAGGTACGTACATATGTGTATATATATATAGTGCATGGATACACGAGAGACCTATAAATGCTTAATAACCCCTCGTTCCTTATATCACGCTTAACCTTAACTGCATGAACTTCGTTTCGACCAAACTTTCGCAAAAGAGTCCCACTTGCGTCTAGGTACTGTCCTGTTACTCGCGTTGCTCCCATAGGACAAGTGTTTGGTTTCGTTGCAACCGCCGAAGAGCATCCGGTACAACAAAGCCAGTCGAGAACAAGAGATCCTTTTCACCGGTGCTGTATCCTTACAGCCGGCCAGGATAAGTTGATAATCAATCTGGCATGAAGGTTAAGACCTTGCCAATATCTACGCCCGGTAAAAGAATAGGGAATAAAGAAGCTTTGCCGTATAAACGATAATGGGATAAGTCGATGTGCCTTAGGCTAGGAGTTAGGGGGTGGAGTTTGGCTGCGGGAGGGGTAGCTCTGCGCGCCCTTATAATATAGCTGCCAGAATACCTGGGCTCTCTGGCACAAAAAAGAATTCAAGGAAAGGAAATTTCATACAAAAACCATTTGCCAAATCGGTCGGGTTGGGACAATCAAGTTGGGCTTGAGAGGGCTGCGTTTTACCCTCTGCCTCCATCTCCTTCTCTGTCCCTCTCGTGCTCCTAAACGAGTGGCTAACCCCCCGGATATTCACGAGCCTGCTACAAGAGGGTAGCTTAAACGACACTCGTGTGCATTTGGGGTAGGTAAGTGTATGGAGGATGCACCTGTATCCGAAACCCAACCGAAACGTTACGTAACGCGTCTCATATACTCTGGATAGGAGAAATTGGGTTAAGACGGCTCCTACGGGAATAGTTTCGGTTTATCTTGCACATGCTACCACTCTGTCGTACTGCATTTCATCCCCATAGACAAACGCTAGACGCATACAATCCCTGGTTGGGCATGGAACAATTTTCATTTTTACCACAAAATGCATTTTTAACTTATAAATGTCAGATTTTTTACTCCTGTCGAGGATGCTCTTGGCAACCACATTGGTCCAGATAAAGAAGATGACGAGAGCATCTGGAGCGGGAATTCTCTGAAATAATAATGAGCACTGCCATTAGTCGCGAACTAATGATTAGAGAGAGGTGCGCTCTCTGTAATCAAGTTGGTTGGTAGTCTCGCGCCCAGATAAAGAAGTAGAATATATATGGAAAAAAAGAAGAAGAAGCACGTTACAGGATAAAGGTCGAGTGCAAATTTTGAATGAGAGAAAAATATACATCCCATTAACGCAGTGGCATCGAGTCGCGTGTAAAAACATTGTAACGACCGTCTAATTTGTCTGCTTGAGAAACTTTGACAATCCTTTGAACAGTCTCGGTGAGAAAGTTGGAGTCCATCCAAGGCAACGTAACGTCACGAAAGCTCCGTTTCTAATGGGCACACATGTTAGTAGGGGAACCAAATTTATGCATACGGTAGCAGAGCGACGTGGTGGCGCTTTTTCTTGGGATAAAAAGTGATGAGAGGCAAGTGTACTAGCCACGAGCATGGACTCCATATTAAAGTATGGACTCTGGGCAACTCGGCCAAAGCGAGAGAGAGAGAGAGAGAGAGAGCTTCGGAGGGTGCGATATGAGGGTGGCTTAGGGATGAAGATATACGTGCCTGGTAGACAGAGAGAGAGGGAGAGAGAGTATTTGGAAGTGGGTTGGGATGCTGGAGAGGAGCTTCGGAGGGTGCGATATGAGGGTGGCTGAGGCAAGTGTACTAGCCACGAGCATGGACTCCATATTAAAGTATGGACTCTGGGCAACTCGGCCAAAGCGAGAGAGAGAGAGAGAGAGAGAGCTTCGGAGGGTGCGATATGAGGGTGGCTTAGGGATGAAGATATACGTGCCTGGTAGACAGAGAGAGAGGGAGAGAGAGTATTTGGAAGTGGGTTGGGATGCTGGAGAGGAACGAGAAGCTAAATGTTCTATGGCAACCTATGCATGCTAATGTCTGTCTTACGGGTTTACAGGTTATGGACCACGATAGCCCAGAGACTACAGGGAAGCACGATCGACTTCTATTTACCCCTATTTCATCCTATTTTCTACGTAGAAATGTTCTACCCCCAAAATAACTGCGTTATAAATAACCACCCTTCCTTTATCATTACCAAATTAGAATTCAATCTGCATTACTCTCCTGATCAACTTCTTTGACCGGTGGGTAAATACCCGTGGCCATTTTTGTAACTTTCACTTCGGGGGTAACTAAGGCCAACATGATTCACGATAACGTGGCTATCACCAGGACCACCCCTCTTTAAACCCGGATTAAAGGTATTAACCGTCAAGCCTTCGTGCGCAACGTTGCTTACGTTAACGGGCAGTCAGAAACGACGTGATCGCTCTTACGTTATGACTTTCTTGCGTTTCCCCACGTTTACTATATTTTACCTTTTGACGAGAAAATAAAAAAAAATTGATTAATCAACATTTCGACACGTTTGCAAGCCAGAAGAAAATTAAAATCATTCGAATGACGCGTTGAGTGATTTTCACGAATACCCATATATTAATCCAAAGTTTTTTACAGAAACCCAAAATTCATAAAAAAAATCGAATAACTTTTTTTCTCTCCATTATACATCCCATGTAACACAAATGTCTTATTAGACGTCCTGCAAATGTCCATGGAGAATTTGTACTACGTAAGATCCCTAATTGCAAATCATTTAACAATGCTCTACCCTATCCAAAAAGGTACATTATAAAGGACGAACTTGTGTAACACTAGGTAATGCTAGAAGCTGACAACACTATATATTCGTAAGAGATTTCACTAAAACCCATATACAGATGTATGTACAAGTATCCGGTGCACACGCAGTTACAAACGACTCAGATACCCAGGCACGCGATACGTTTTTCAACTGTTACTTTCATGGCAGCAACGCGTTGTCGAGATAATCATCCGTTCCTCTTATTGCCCTCTGTCTTCCACCATTGTTGGCTGTCGACCTAACCGCCCTGACCTTCTATAGATATACAGTACATATTTATCTCGCTATCTCCAGCTTAACACAGAATCTTAATTCCCTGTCCCTTGAGAGTCATCCCCCTTTATGCTTTTCTCATTACTCCCTAAAATTAGTAGGACCAGCCAGCTATAGGCCCACTGTTTCATATTAGTCCGACCTCAACGAAGAGGAAAACAAAAACAACTTGTAGGTAAATCCAAGAACATTTCAGCTCAAAAAATACCGCAGAAACCTACTAGCAATCTTTTACTGTAGAGATATTGTACCTGGAGCGTACATAGACCGGATAGAGGAGATATACTTTGGGTTTTGTGAGTTTGCTATTCCCGACGTGAGTGCAAGAGAGACAGGCGTATAGAAAATTACGTGTGTCAGACAGAGAGGGTAACAGGCGAAGCAGGAAAACCAGTAACTATGGATCACAACCCATGTGGGCTCGGCTCAATATTGAATTTGGATTAATTTTCGTTACCGTGAATCAATTCATCCCGTACATTGAAAATAGAAGTTCCACCATAACGGGTGGTAATAGAATCATGGTATATCGATCTTTGATATGTGGATATATTCTGTACGTAAAATCAAGCTTCAAGGCGTCTGTACGAATCGGACTGTTTGATTCTCTGTTGTCTTCGCATTTGGGGTTATTGAATGGGTGGTGAACCTTTCGCAAATTACGAATACATCTACTGAATTATTTAGAAGGTTGTCAAGGTTGTTCTAGGTAGGTAAGCTGTAGGAGTATAGCTAGGTATATCCCGGCTGGTAGCCAGTTCAAATTACAACAAATTAACCGCGTTAATCACCCCGAGCTGGGACTATAGTTAAGCCCGTGGTGTATTCGCCCCACTAACAAGCGCCGTGTTCTGCAAGGGTCGCAGTATTACTATTGACCCTCTCAGAAAGGCTTTTTATGAGGTTACCACTCGAAATACTCCCACCTCCTATTTCCCATAGGTGAAAGACAGAGCGAGCGGAGAAGGTACGTAAGTGGTCCAAAAAATCCTTTCCATTGTGTCGTTAAAAATTTTAAAGCTTTATTACAACACTACATTTTTCCCAGAGAAAATTCTCAGGAGAAAATTTAAAAAAAAAAACATGACAAAAATAAGTCTTTTTTATGCATACGTAAGTTACTCGAAAATTATGAGTGACTTTGTACTTGTCCTTGTGACGTACGTCCGACGACTTTGCCGAGGTAGGTGTAATATTGGACCTTCTACATTTTATATTGAGAGAGGTGAGAGGGTATTGGGTCAAAAGGTCAAGCTTGACAGGGTTCAGGAATAACTTAAAAATTCAAGAAAATTTAGGTCACGTGGTCGTTGAATGGTCTGCCACGATAATGCTGGAGTGATTTCTATCGGACAATTGCTCGTTGACCCCAGATCTACTCGTTGCTGATTCTATCGACTTATCGAAATTCATAATGAAGACAGAAGTTATAAATACAGAGGCTAATGACATCAGCATCGTTTTCTTTTTCCCTCCGGCGAGAATAGATGGAACTACGTTCGATCTGTGTACACTGTTGAGAATGGCTCAGACACGAACTTAAAACCTGAGCTTTACCTTCTTCTCGCAAGCTTTAGCTTTTACCGTGCAACTGTAACTTCTAATGAGCTTCGAGGAAATCATATTTCTCGCTTCCGAGCTTTAGGATAACGATCTCGCGTAGAACATAATATTTGCGTATGTTCATGGATAATGCACACGAGTCACTATACATATGTCTCTGCGAGTGAACCGTACGCTTGACTAAGTTAGGTATGTCTAATTTAAAAAAAAAAGTCTTAAAGAGGCAAATTGATTGTTATACAAAAAATATCTCACCCCTGTAATATCATCAGCGTGAACCCCTTTCTCGAAGGGATACAATTTTTCAGAAACATTGCAAAGAATGAGAGAGTACAAATTGACGTCGAGATTACACCCTCGCATCATCCGATATACTAGATAGGATATCGGGTGGATTTTATGACAAAGAGGGAATCTTGGAATGCAGTAGTCTATCAGCAGTAAAGTCTTGCGTTTTCTAGATGCGGTATGCCTAAGACCCCAAAAAACCTCTCGGTTTAGACAAGGGGTGGCGCAAAAGAATGAACGATGAGATTCGCGCGAGGATAAAATCAGCAACACGGAGGGGATGAAAATCATGAGTGAGAATGAAAAAAAAAGCCGGAACAGAAGGGCTGCGTGTACGCTGAAGTACAAGAATGTAAGGATAACGTAATACACGGTGATCCGATAAAGAAAAAGACAATATAAAATCCGTAATCCATTAGAATTTGTCAAATCATGTAACGCACGCATCATTTTCCTCAAGCATTACAGAACTATACTATCACATATTTCAGGTTAATATATTATTCAATTATCCAATTTCTAGGGTTGGCTGGAGGGCCGATTGACAGGAGAAAGGAGACATGCGTCATTGTATCAGGAGTTACTGTCTTAAATATCAATGAACCGACCAAATAAATAATAACGTCTACCATGGCTGTCAATTATTATTATTATTTTTTCTTTGCAATACAACATATAACACTAAAATTAACTCCACCGTTCTGACCCAGTCTAGCCAACGTTCAAGAGGAAACCGTCTATCCTTTGTCTCTTCCTTTACGAAATTCTGTTACAACATCGTGCCAAAGGGAGTGGTATTCTTTTGAAAGATTCTTTCCGCGAGTCTGTGTGAAAGAGTCGAGTGAGATAGAGCGGGAGGGAGAGAGACAAAGAGAGAGAGAGAGAGAGAGAGAGAGAGAGAGAAAATAAAACGAGTAAAGATACAAGAACAGAAGCGTAGAAAGAAACGTTTAAAAAATAGTAACAAAAGAAGAAAAATAAGAAAATAAAACGAGTAAAGAGTGTGAAAGAGTCGAGTGAGATAGAGCGGGAGGGAGAGAGACAAAGAGAGAGAGAGAGAGAGAGAGAGAGAGAGAGAAAATAAAACGAGTAAAGATACAAGAACAGAAGCGTAGAAAGAAACGTTTAAAAAATAGTAACAAAAGAAGAAAAATAAACAAGGAACAATGACAGAGCAACTTCCCACGAATTTCATCCTGTAATAAGATATTCTTTGGAAATTCACTAAAATGCGAGTAGCCCAGTCTCTCGAGGCTCTCTGATACTACAAGGCCTTCGTTTCAATTGTGCGTGCATAGATACCCAGAGCGGCTGGGCAACTTTCGTCTGTCGAAAGAGAGACTGCTATCAGTGCATAACTGATGCTCAAGTTTGCGGACTGAAGTTCAAGCTTGGGTATTTGACTCGTGTGTATATAACTGTTTCTACGGAGGTATGACTCAGGAAAAAGGTACATTAAGAGATTCGTTCCTCGCTCAGTCACGTTCCCTTATACGTCACTTGTGTGCTCAGCGAATTCGCCACGTTCACACGACAAACTCCAAAGTCTTGACATTCCACCGCACGGAGTTCACGCTTCTCCCCTGGCACATTACGAGAGTACGTGATACTGTAAATAATGGATTTAAATCAAATTTTTTGACAAATATTTTTTAATCCTTAATTCTTTATTTCTGCCATACGATGCGACAGGTCTCCGATTTACCATAAAATAATAGTATCGTTCCACGGCTTTGTTGTTCCAGCATCGTTCTTTTTTTTTTTGGAACCAACCTGGGGGGACCCAAGTGGCCGCAGAATCACAGGACGAGTCCGTGCAGCTGTGTCGGCAGGAAAATAAAATGTTGCATCGACGAAACAATGCCAGAACGTTCGGGCGGCTGCTCGTAAATTCAAACGCGATCTATGCTCCCCGCTTATATTGTATATATAAATATATATGTATACATAGGTTGAATCGAGCATTTCGACATAATAACGTGCGGCTACGCGGAACGTAAATTTACCGTTCCACGGTATACGTACTATATACACATGTACGCGATTTGAATCCTATGTGAATATTCACTATTCACCATCTAATTTCTGGTGTACGTTAGCCGCGTGCTCTGGCGCAGTGAAATATTCTGTAACACTATACAAGAATTCCGTGGGTAATATGAAAAAGTAGCACGTAAACGACGTTTGTAATATTTATACAGTCGCATTGATATTTTCGTAACGCACGTACGGCGTATCGTGCATGTATCCAATACTAATAACAATTATGAAAAGAAAAAGTCCCTAGGGTTATAAGGGGTATTCTGTATTATTCAGAATATAATTATATATTTATATATAAATATGTCCTGGGATACTTTGGGGACCCGAAACATTAAGGGGTCAAATCTACAAGCTAATGTTTTTTTTTTTAAAAAAAACTAGAACCTTGGGGTGTGACAGCATTGAAATTCTAAGCTAAACTAACCTAACGAAACCTAACCTAACCTAACAATATAAACAATTTTATTAACAATAAAAAAAATTTGAGAAATCGTTTCCACCATACATGTAATTAGTCAAAGCAGAACCATTTTCCTATTGATTCGCATAAGATTATTAACACATAATAATAGCACTACACAATTTTCACAGAAATACCTTATAAACTGTTTATCACTTGTTGAGAAATCCCGGATACTTATTCACATGGCACAGTTTGCTAATGAATGTGGTACGTATTAAATTGCAGTTCCCTCTTTTCCTTTCGAGTCTTCTTCGTGATCATTCGTTTAATTCAGTTATTTGTATATAAGATGGCCCTTTTGCCTTTAACAGGTCTTAATTATAAAAAGAAAACAAAAATTGATAACAGATATACTCATAGCTATTTTCTATAAATTTCCCTTTTATATACCTTGTGACCTGATTTTTCGACTCACGGTCACAAGACGACTCCAGCTACCGATTCGATACGAGTTGAGGTCGAGGTGCTCGAATCTGCCGTGGAGGGATAGTCTCGACGTACCGGGTTGCCCAGCAGACGAGAGACCCTACGAAGAAGTCTCCAAGGACTGGCAGAGGTCCGGTTGAGATACCGGCGTCCCGCTAGAGAGAGTCAAAAGGTTGTACAGCGGGTGGAGATAGAGTTTTGATACGTTTAAGAGCATGGGAGAAATCCCTTGACCCGAGAGTTGGACGTGGTGCCCAGCTGTCGCCCGACGCCTTGGGGAAGTGGCCGTGGAGGATCTCCAAGAGTTACGTACCGATTCGCTAAGGAACGCTATCGATTTCATTTAAATGGACAACTCGAGGGAAAGGATAAGAGTTATCGGTTATAAGGACTCGACCTGTCAGAATGATTACTTCCCGAATTTGACTGTTGTCCAAGCAGTCTGTCTTGGGGCACCGATCGAGGTGCCTCCATCTCCCTCGCACTCACAGATAGTTTTTCTATCTGTGTTTCCTAAACGGTATAGGAAGTTCTCGCTTGTGTGGTTTTCATGCTGTTCTCACTATACCCAGAAAGTCCTATTAATTTTCTGTTAGTGTTTCAAAGGTGCAGTGTCCTGCTATAGTGCAGTGCCCATCTGAGACGTTTACTCCGACCCTCTCTATCTCAACCCAGCACCCTGAGCAGCCGTGCATTTCCGTAACCGTCCTCTCCCGTTCGTGCATCCATTTGTATTTGCTGATTTTACTTGACCCAAAACATCAGCACCTATCAGCGTTTATCGATTTTGCGCGTCCCCAAAAATCGACAGGATCCGTTAAGCTATCGTCTCTTCAGATAGATTCCGTCCGAGCACTCATTCTGGGACAATATTTGCCGCTTACCGCCTCTGCTTACACTAATATCTACACCGGTATCATTAACTAACTAGATTCGGTACGAAATATAAAGTGATTATTGCAAGTTTATTCGTACTAATATACACATGACACACCTCGTTGCATAATATGCATAACGTCACTTACGACATCATATTTTTACAAATTAGAAAATTTTGCGGGTTTGAGTTTTTTTTTAATTTTTCAAAAACGAATGAAGTAGGGTAAGTTTGAAACGCAGTTGTTCTGTGACATTACTGGTGATCATCCCTAAAAAGGGTAGTAACGTCGCCAGTATATCGAGAGTCGATAAGGGGATGTAGGGATTCGTTGAATCAAATTCGCGTGAGAGGCATCCGGAGGGTTGTGTATTTTCTCATCTCTTGAGAGGGTGAGACAAAATAACACGTAGGAAGCGTCACGCTAAACACGTATATCCGTCTGTCCCGTAACCGAATGAAAGCATGTAATGTATATGTATATATTTATCTGAACCTTTTACTGCGCCAACGGATCTGGTGGTTGGCAATTGGATAACAAAAGTCACCCCGTGGTCTTAGGGTGGCATTTAATAGGAACCACTGAAAGGGTTCTTAGTCTTCGTCTTAGTTTCACTCGGTTAGATAATGCGAAACGGTGTTTGTGTCGAACTTTAGGCCAGAGCTTGAGATCTGGTGGTTAGGGTAAGTAAGATTCCCAAAATAACAGACATTATTAGAGAGGGAGAGAGAGAGAGAGAGAGAGAGAGAGAGAGAGAGAGAGAGATTCAGAAGAGATACAGAGAAGAGATAGAGAGAGACTTGCAGCTCCAAAGCTTGCGGGAGGCTGTGGAACAAAGATAGAGAATGGCAAAGTCTAGAGAATTAACACGGGCAAGGTATACATATATACATATATAGCCACAGTGAGAAGTGGTCTTTTGGGGCCACCAAGGAGAGATCGAGATATCCGGGATGCTGCAGAGTAAGGATGAGAGATGCTGTGCCGTATATGTATATAAGAGTTAGAGTAAGAAGGAGAGAGACAGAAAGAAAGAGAGAGAGAGAGAGACTGCATCCAGGTAACATAAAAGGAGAAACGAATGGCGAGAACGTAATATACAGTCGCCGACGTAATTTTTCAGTGTAAGAGGCTAGGGAAAGCCAAGCTGAAAATAAATGGCAAGGTACGACATAAAGAAGTGACCTTTCTTGATCGATCTGGCCGTTCTCGGTACAACGTCAGTGTTCCATTTTGGTACGACCCCTCCCCGCCTTCCCCCGAATTGAAGTAGGTGGGTGTACGAAGGGTGGTGGTGCGGCATGAGTTTGCTATATACACCAGTCTAGAAGGTCGTGAAACGGGTACGACTAGTTGAACCGTAGGTTATAAGCAGCATGCCCAAAACCCCATGAATTACTAAGGCACGTACCGTATAAATATAAAATAACATTCACCGCAGGAATGGCACAACGCGTTACCGGCAGGACGGTTTGGGTCTGAAATACGGTACTGAGTGAGTGAGTGAGTGAGCGAGGGAAAGAGAGAGAGAGAGAGAGAGAGAGTGAGAGAGAGAGAGAGAATAAAGGAAAAGGTGGATACGGGGCGACGGGAAAGCAAGTCTGACGTAATAATATATCACTGTAATGAAACCGCTAGGCGACAACCATCTTTCTCCTTCTGTACGCGCTAGCATTGCCCGACGCGCGTTCCTGTTCATGCTACGTCTTATAAATCATGGTTTAGCTCCTGTTTCGCTAGCGAATCGAGCTCATCCCATTCCGTATAAGGGAACCGGAAATGACTCACACGTTTCGATAGGTATAGCCCTCCCCCCCGCCCCCGAAAAGCGTCTTTCCGCTGTTCCTATGGGAACCGGTAGAATAACTCCCAGTCGAGGTACGAGACTTTTCGTGACTCTGGCTCGGGTTTCCTTTTCCGAGTTTCATCCTTCTCTCGTACCGTATATTCTTTCACGGAAGAGCGATGATGGCGCTGAGAAAGAGGATACGGAAAAATAAAGGGCTATGATAATTAATTCCATGAATTCAAAAGGAGGCCAGGAATCTCGCTCAAATAATCGTCGAATTAGCCGGTGAAATCGTTATGTTCACGTCCAGACGGACGGCGTACGTTGCCGTGAGAATAGAAAAATATGTAACTTGTTGACACGGGACTTCCCGGGGGACTCCGATACGATTATGCAGTCAAATGAGATTGTGGCATATGCATGAGGCCAGCCCATTTCGCAATGGCTCATTCTCCTATAATCCTGGCAGCCTCTCTTCTCGGGTACTCATCCCAAATACCCTTTTCCAGTCTCGGGAGCGAAGCAACGAGCCTCTATGAGACACGACGGTGTCGTTAAGGCAATCGTAGACCGAGAAAGCAGCGATCGTAAGTCCTTGGCAAGTTTACGATGGATCGAGAAATTCAGCAGAATTAAATCTCATGAGTGCTTATTATTCTTGATCCTGTGACTGATGTCCTAGCTTCGATTCTTGTACTGCGATAGGTACCTACATAACGTTGCCCTCTGCTCTCGCTGAGGCGTCAGACGAGAACTAGAGAATTCCTTAAGAGATATCGGCCAATTTATTATCGCTGGAATGATAGAGTCGGTGGCCTGGGTCCGACAGTGCATCATGCGAGTCAGCATGGAGTACCGGAGTAAGACTGTACGCGCGTAAGACTTTGAATAATATATAAAAGGAGCTTGTTGAGGAAGAAGGACTGTATTTCATAATCCTAAGGGTACTATCCACACCGCTTTCAAGAAAGGCTGATAGGCGCGTGGTTAGTAGTAGGAGAAATTCGGTAAAGTACTTTTGACGATTTTACAAAAATTAGACGAGTTAAGGGTAGTGGCTCTTGAAGGTGGCACGAAAAATAGAGAGAGAGAGAGAGAGAGAGGAAACGAGTGGTACTTTATCATACAGAGTGAATTTCTACAAGTAAATTGCCCAATGCGATGCTTAGCGGGGTACTTCACACCCCTCCGGCGACGAAGGGATGTTCAAAAGCTGCGCCCTCCCGTGGTGTTAAAACTATCATATTCCATTCAACTTTCCGGTAGGAGATACAGCATCGTGTTTTGTCTCTCTTTTTCTTTCCTTCGTCTCTTTTCTCTAACCCCTTTTTAATATACGAGAATCGCATCCAGGATGGCTCTAGGTAAATTCAAAGCAGCCACTTTGAAATCCACTTGAAAAACGTCTATATAACGGGTGGCGTAAAGACAAATAATGACGAGGTTCTGAAGGCATGTGCCACACGAAGGAACAGGGGTAGTGGGTCTCCGCAGTCTAGGGGTAGGTTACGTGCAGATAATAGTCGGCCGTTTCATTTCCGATAGGTCTCGCAAGAAACGGCTAATAAGAATATAAATCGGGATTACTTTTGATATCGATTAAAATCAATAATGCACCGAGAATGGAAAGAGAATTATTGCTCCGTTGTTATCAATTAACCATACCGTATATATTATAATTGCATATAAAGTGCATTCGCGCCTTCGTTGGGTATAACGAGCGAATAATGTTATTAGATTATTAACAGAATGACGTTAACGTGGGCCAATACATAAGCAGTTTACACCGGAGGATTGCTGGTTCAGATTCCATTTGTTCCGCCTGTCAACCCATGACGTATGTCCCATCCAACCCGACATTCTCTGTCCTTTCTCTCCGAGTGCGTTACACCCTCGCGCTCACCAACGAAACGAGATACACGCGACTCCGGTACAATGCAATTCCCATGTTTTACAGAGATCTCTAATCTTTCTCGAGAATGGGAAAGAAACCGGCAAGGATATAAACACAAGGCCGAAGTCCATATATATTTCTAGATTTCGTGAGTATACCTAAACTGCGAACGGTGATTGAGGTTCCAACAGTGTTTGCGAAACCGATAGGAAGTATCTGACAAACTCGATCCAGGAACCCTCGGTGCTAACTCAACTTGCCTTCCTAAACATCCCTCATAACATAAACAAGGGTGACTCCCTGGCGGCCGGGTACGGCTGGGTTACGTTTAAAGGGGATGCGAGAATATTTAGTGGACGCGACATACTCTAACCCCTAGCAAACATCGTTAACCGGAACTCTGGCACCCTCTCCAAATAAGAGGGTGCGCGATTACACGTATGGGAATAACGTTGCGTCTTCTGGACTATTTTGGAATAAGAGAGAAAGAAGGGTTGAGAGTGGTAAGGGATGACAGGGTCTCGAGTGAATTAGCATTTTCAGGGTATATCGACAGGCGAGGCTATTTTAAGTAGTCACGTGGTACGATTGCTCGTACAGTAACAAGGGTTGTCCTTGTAGGGTGTTATAAAAGGATAACGCGGGTTAACAAGGCCTAATGAAATATAGGCATTAGATGAAATTGGAAATAAGTACGTGATGGGTAGAGAATGGGAATGGTAAGAGAAAGAAAGAAGAAAAAAATAAAATGGCACGGTAATGGACTTTCTCACTTATCTTACAATCACTTAGGAAGGAGGGTCCCCTGTGGATTCGGTGTGGGTGGGGTTGGTGAGCATTGCGATTGCATATCTCGGAAAGCGAACGATGGGAAGAAATTACGAGGGTGGTATATATAAAGAGAGAGAGAGAGAGAGACAGAATGAGGAAAACCGCCAACAAGTTTCGTGTTAATATAACGAGCTGGAATATTTTATTTCTCTACTTTTTGTACGCGACGCTTTTTCCCTCTTCTTCCCTGGATTCTACTATCAGAAGGGCACCCCCCGTAGGTAGGTAGCCCACGTGGCTAATTATCCCCGGGAGTACAGGACCCGGTAGATGATCTATTCGCGGTGGGGTAAGATATTTTCCTGGAGTGAAAGAGCAAGCCAGAGTGGAAGTTGAGAGTGAGAGAAAAAGAGAGAGAGAGAAAGAGTGGAACGTGATTCTTCCGGAATTCAAATGAGTAGGAAAGAAGAAGCCGTGGGGATGAAGGAGAGGGGTCCAGGGGAAGGAGAAAGAGAAATAGGAAGGGTAGCCTGTCGTGGCAGGGCCGTGCGGGAGGAATGAGAGATGTAAGGTAATTAAAGCGAACGTGCGCCACCTTGTAGGAGATTTAAAAGCTCGTAACTTTTTATGATTTACATTCCTTTCATTTAGTCGCACGTTCCTCCTGGATAGAGCCTCTTTGCAGGGATCCCAAGTAAGAGTAGGACCTCTCCAAAGACCCTTACCCAGACTCGAGATTAATCCCCAGTTAAAGTCTTTGCTGAGGTGATACGGTCCCGGATTTTCTTTAAGCACGTTCTTACGTAAATTTAATCGATATCGATCTGCCTTGTTGAGTGTATGAGAATGATCAATAATCAGGCCGATAGATACCTATACGTTAGACTTGATGTCAAATAGAGACAACGTCAAGACCTGTGGCACTGGATACATTTATCCCAATATGGCGCGCATTGTCATCCCTGTACCGCGTCCTTATTTCGCATATTGACAAACCTAGTTAAACGTCGAGTTTGCTTGGAAGTTCTTGGTATTTCAGAGCAGCCGTATTCCAGCCAATTCCCTAGATACGGAAAGCGTCTGACGTGAGACAATGAGCACATTAGCAACCTCAGCTTGAGAGTCGTGAGCTGTGAAGTAGAGTTTAGCATTGCTAGCGGATCACTCGAGCGTACACGAGACAGGAAAGATAGCAGCCGTTATCTTTGCGCTTTTGGAGCGTTTGCAAGTCCGTTTATGTGTCTTGGAAGTTGGTCTACTTACGGAATAGACGGATGAACCAGAGCCGAGTGTCCTCGAGTAATTCGAGAATTTCGTGAATTTACAAGGGTTAATCCGGCAGGTTATATTGGGGTGGCGCCATTATATATCGACTAAGGAGAGAACAAATAAAAGCGGCTGAGCACCACCCACCGACATTGGGCTGCCCTAATGCTCGTATTTCGCAACAATTAGTGGCGGCCAAGCTGGAGGAAGATAAAAGTCCGTGCCATTAGTTAAGCCGGAAGGGATGGGAAGGTAGGTCGGTTACTCGCGGTTGGGACGAAGAGCAATAGGAAAAAAAACAATGAAAATGGCATTCTGGCTCCTTCATTAGTTTTAATTTCATTGCGCAGAAATTGTTCGGCAAACGGGCGCGCTCCTTCGCGTCTTTTGTCAAGTGTCGCGAAGTGAAAAATGACGCCACCGTGAGAATAGTCCAGAAGTGCGCAAGAGACTATACCCTGAGAGTTGGAAGATAACAAAGAAGGAGAATAAAGAAAAAATGAAGAAAAAAGAAGGTATATATATATATATATATATATATTAGTTGTGATATGATATCTTTTAAATATAGTATATATCGAACGTCAAGCGGTAATTAAAATAGAACGCACAGAGAATTCAATTGATTGAAAAGATACCTGATAAATAAAATTGGATGAGGACGCACGTGTATCGCATGTTGATATTAAATGCATTGTGCGAGAGAATGGCTTGACTTTACTGGCTGATTGGTCGGATTTGATTGCTGGCAATCGATTGGAAAAAATACGTATTTTATCAGTGACAGTATGTAGGAAGGGGATGCAGGGAAGTTGTGGGTTGATGGAATGGAGAAGAAAATTGATAAAAAAAATAAAAGAGTTCTCGCGATTGATTGATTTGTCGCAAAGTCCCCTCGGTTCTTTGGACGTCGGGCGTCGATCATTACAATATGCATGATCGCGTTGCATGCTGGAACAACGTGGGCTTGTGTCGAGGGGTTCGAACGATTGGCCGGGTAGAGGGTGCAACTGGATGAATTACCGAGACAGATTTTCCAATTTGCACCGATTGCTCGGGTAGCGAGTTCTCGCTCAAAGATTTACGAGACATAGAAGAAAGGGAGTGAAAGGGATCGAATGAGAGTAAAGAGAGCGAAGGGAGTGCTGGTTTCCTGTGATTTTACCGCGAATCGACCTTTATCGCCGAGCCATTTCAATCTTTTCTCTTTTATCATTTTCTCCCTTCCGTTCCCACGGCACTTTTGCCCATTGCCTTTTGCGAGTCCTCGCATTCCAAAAGTGGATGCCTTTCGAGTCAAAAGACTAATTGACGACAATATATATACATAGATATATATTTTCGGCCAACACACACACGTAATCACTATCGGACTAGTCGGAATCCAGAATTTCTGAAAATTCGAGTGACTGAAGTAATGGAGTAAATTCGGAACGCGACCGATAAATTCGATATAGAAGATATCCCTAAAAGCATTGGACAATAAATAAAGTTATCTGTATTTATCTCGTAGATATCAATCTCCCGGCTAGATAATGAATAGTGACAGGATGGAGGAAAGTGGAGCAGGCAATAGGCAAGCCAGACTGTTATATAACAATAAGTAGAATAGGGCCATATCTTGAAACTGAAATAAACGAAGGAAGACGGGCCACTTTAATTCCGCACTAAAGCATTTATCCGGAAACTAATACCTTGGCATTGCAACGGGCAACAATTTAACTTTACCCGGTCGGGGATAAAATTGTTAAATTGCTCCAAGGTGAGGGTCTGGGTGTGGATAGCCGTGAGGTCGGGAGGTCGGGAGGGTTCGGGATCCTGGCAGCACGAGAGACAGGCTGAGACCTCACTTTCCCCAGAATTTGATTAAGCCCCGATCAAAAAGGACTACGAGAGAACTCGTTGGCACGAGCCGTGAGTCAAGCCGGAGACCAATTTACATTTCCTGAACATCGTGCTCCTGCAGCACCAAAGGAAAAGGCGAAGCAAAGAGTATGGGAAAAGGTTGAAGGATGTAGACCAAGAGGAGAATTAAGTAAAGACAAAGCCCAACAAATTATTTATCCACCACCATCTCAGAACCATCTACCCCTCCAGCATCTTCCGTTGTCTTGCGCCTACGAGACCTTCAATCTCCCTTGGGAAGATTAAACGTCTTTTCTACCTTCCAAAACTACAGAGGACCTACCCTCTCTAAATCATAAGAGGGCGTCGTCGAGTTAATACCCTCAGCAACTACGCCGACCCCTAAACCTCTATCATCCACTATCTAAAGAGATTTTCAAAATCGTGTTTAAGGTCCAAAACGATACTTTCCTGTCCTGATGAAAACGGTCCAGGTCTCAGTGTCCTCGAGCTTTGCTGACCGTGCTAATACGACTAACAATGTTCTTGCGAATTACGTCAATATAATCCCTTCCTTGGGTTTTCCTTGAACCTTGGCAATAGAACCCGGAAGCCTCGGTGGCCCGTTATATACCTTATTCTATCTTACGGACAAGCAGGGTTACCCGAGCGGCGAATTAATTAAACTTCTATTTACGATATCGACGAATCAGCAGTATCGAATATGAAACGTCTTCAAGCCGTAACGGAGACACAGGCACTAGATATAATACAATTTCGACATGATAAATTTCGAAAGAAAAATACTCAGCCAAGCAACTTCGATCGTCTTATCCGGCGTTATCTATTTTTATCAGTTACCATAATACCCGTGAACTTTCTCCTCCGCTATAGCTGCACAACCAAATGGCTTTGACTTTATCGCATAACCGCCCGTGCATTTTAATCTGATCCACGCTGCGCCGTAACGCAACCGTTGTGAAATAGCACGAGCAAACAACACTTAATCACGGGCTTGCGCGAGCTATCACGTGGCTAAATGAGAATTCGCGAATATATGAGATAGCAGTGAAATCGTGTATCCTTGCAAGGAAAATAAAAATCATTATATCAGACGGTATGGAATTTTGTATTTTATCTGTTGCATTCAAAGGAAGCGAGAGCGGGAGAGATGTGGAGCTAGTATACATCTCGTGGTTTCCAAAGAAGATTGTAGCCGACATTGAAGACGACGGCGTCGCGACGTCCTCCTAAAGGAATAATCCTCAGTCAAAAAAGGAACTGCTAAAGTTTTCCCTACCTTGAAACCGGGAAGAGATGTTTAGTGTTTTCGCATCCTCTTAAAAAGGTCTTATCGCGCTCCAGGAAATACGTTGAATGGGTATTACCGCGTTTCCCTATCCTGAAAACCTTCAGGTACGAACAAGCTAACTCTGATGCACGCGGTGAATACTGTAAATCCTATCTTTCTGTATTTTCCTAGTATCACTGGTTTCATTAATTGTATCCTATATATGTATATATACATTGGTGTGAGAAAGGGGAAACGAAGAGTCCTCGATCGTTTTGAAAACACAAAAAAAATCCTACAAGGTTAAAAAATCTGATTAGGTTGGTCGAGTTTGACAAAATCTCTCAAAGAATTTCCTAACCGGAGAGATCAAGCTGTCCCTATAAAAAGGCCGCGCAAACCTCATGGCAATATTCCACGTGGATAGAAAATGTATAACACGGTACATAAAGGGAATAAAAGATTCAGATATTCCAGGTACACACTGCATAGCATGTACAAAATAATCCCTGAAATGTACTGTGAAGCGTCAAGTGTAAGTGCATCCACAGCCAGCGGACAACGGTCCAGAATATTTCGTGTACCAATGTGGAACATTATCGGATATTCTAGTAATCGGAATGCTCCTGTATTTAAAGCCCTCTGTTCCACTGGCCCCGTTCGCCGATCGAGAACGATGACGCTTATAATTCAAGGGATGAAATTCGAATAATGAGTTACAATAAATCGCATTGGCAGTCATTTGGCTTTAATAAACGATACAGAGCGACAATGTATATATGGCTTAAGGTTTTTAAAATTACATTACATGCACTCGTCAGATATGGCAAAGGCAACAATAACAATAGGTATCGTAGTACCGAGGCAACCGTGTGGCGGCAGCAGCGGCACATATAATATACCGGGCGTACATAAAATGCGTGAACCGCAAGCACCGCACGATCCGACACACGTGACGCTGCGGCGCAGTGTGGCAGGACAAACCACCAAACGCTCGTTCAGTCCGGCTAATTTACTTTTTGTATTTTCAGTTTAAATTGACCAGCCGTCCAATACTCGGACGTACCACGCTAAACTGTTCTCTATTTGCAACCACTGAAGCTTCACTAACCGTATGCCAATCTCGTAGCTTCTCTACTATCCGAAACCAGTCCCTGTCCCTTTCCTATACCGAATTTTACCTCCGATTGTAATCGCCCAATCTGTCCTTCCGTACCATACTATAACCGATACCCCAATTTCGGGTTGCTGCGATGCTTTTATACATTTTACAGAGGAGACCGTAATGCCGCGATTGCTGTGCAAAGCGAAATAACGTGGTAAATATGTAATTCTTTTTTTTTAATTTCTGTTTTTCCTAAAAATGTTCTACCGTACAAAACTTGCCGAACGACGAAATTGTTTTTTGAGGTTTTTCCCGTCCTTTTGAAAATTCAAGAAATCCGCTGTTTTGTTTCCTGCCTCGTTTGAAGTTATGGCTCAATCGAGTGTTATGGGTGGAAGTGAAAATTCGATGAAGGTAGAAGGAAATAAAGCCGAGAATCAATATCGCATATGGGAAAAGGTAAAACGGATCTGAACAAACGCGACAAGGTTGGTTTGCGTGGAACTACAAGCAGCGTATAGGTCTCTGTGTATTGTGGATAACAGCTCGTGGTAGGAGGTGGCCATGCTGACCAGGGCAGGTTGTAAAATGCTAAACAAACCGTGGGTGCCCATTCGAATAATGGCCACTCCACGCTTCACTAAATAACCGCGTGCCAGGCGTCCCGGTGCCTGTGCCGAGTATCCGGCACCCCCGTATCCCAATCATGTTCTACAAAAAAGAACTGAGGTTACCGATTTATTGAGGTATTTCAAAAATATGAGATCCAGGATCAACCGAAATTGGATTTCGTGCGAGAAGTGACATACGCCACATGACGTAAAATTTCTAACCAAAAATGCATGACCTCTGCTCCGCGAGTAGATGGTGGGTGGGTGGGGAGGACCAAGTGAACTTTAGCTCCAGGAATACGTGTTGAATGCGATCGTGCCATTTTCACTCCGTGTCAACAGTCCTGACTTGTGCACCACTGTGGTAAGCTCAAAAAGGCCAACCGACTGAAGCCAAGTGAGAGTCGGAAGCTGAGAAGGCAGACTGAAGCAGCCGGAAACGTAAGGAATGGCAGTTCGAAGACGTAAGGAAAAAGGTATAAGAAAAGTGTGGGAAAAGCAAAGGTTAAGGTACTCATTTCTCACCCCCTAGAGTCGAGACCCTCAGACGTGACCGGACTTTTGCGCACCCTCCCAAAGAATTACCGAGAACATCCCCCTTCAGTTGCTTTGACACCGTCCTCGCCCTCCTTTATTCTCTGTTAGGAGTACTCGAGTAGAAATGCATACCAGGTCGCAATTCCTGTCGAGCGATCTTTTTGACGTAGATCTCGATTTTACCTTAAAGATTTTTCATCCTCTCATCCTGGATCACTTCGCACTCAGTAAGACTCTCTGAAGCGTAAGGAATGAAAATAAGGCCAAGATAGTTTAGAGAAAGATAGAATTACCTACGACATAAAAAACGTGCCCTGCCAGAGCAATCCTTCATGTCCATGCATAATAGAGAAATTTGCGTAGTACCGGTATAGCCATGTACCTACCTTACCGACGTATCCACTTTCTTTTTCAAAAGAATCTGCGATTTTTTAGATTTCATTTTTTGCGGACTTGACTACCTTATTTGTTTTGCCTCCTTCTCGTCTTTCTACCAAGTACCGGTACTCTTCTTGTTGTGAGGATAACTACGTAATTATCGTCATGGGAAATCACCCGGAACGTATAGCCACTGGTTAAGCGAGTGCCATTAAAATTTACCACGCGACTCATTGACGAATTGTATACCAGACAGAAAGCAGACCGTCATGTATACTCTGTTGTGAAAATTCACAAGGATATTTAATACCTTAAATACCAAACATCTATCCCTAGATTTCATCTTAGGTTATGAATATATGTATTATATATATCTATACCCACAGTGGATACTATTATGGAAAGTCCTATCTATATAGCCAGCCAGCTCGTAACCCTCGACCAAATGTCCCCATAATGTACCCACGCTTAATTAGACTAGTACTTCGAACAAAGGCTAATAAAGCCCGGTCCAGGTTATCTGATACGATTCGACGTATGTTCAGCCGGAGTTCCCAAGAAAGACCCAAAGACCCGGTATACGTAACATTTACCCTCGCAAGATTTCTACAGTTAAACATAATAATATTCACATTGCCAAACGAACCTATATAGCGCTCCTGGTGTACCTATTATATATGGTACTGCTATCGTTTCTGGGTGTTAAATAACTTTTTTTTTACAGGGTTGAAATTTATGCCTGAAATTCTTTTGGCAAAGAGTATTTCGCGGACAGTCAAGGTTCTTATTAAGAATGGTATATAAAGTCGGAATAAATCAAGCTTATTTATCGCGTATTTCATAAGAGAGTTAAAGAGTGCCTTAGGGGACCGGGGGAGTTCGGGGTTCGGATGAAAGGGAAGTAGGAAGAGGATAGAAGGAGAAAAGGGGGCTGAAATACTCGCGGTCGACCTTATTTTTTTTATCTCACCAACTCCGAGAAAACCGAAGTAACTGGGATGGCCGAGTTACTGGCGTCGTGCAGCTACTGGCGCGTTAATTGGAACTAATGTAAGCGTGATCTGGAATAATTTAGATCGAGATTATCTTTGCCACTAGGCGTCCGCTGATTCGCATTATTGTCAGTTGCAGAGAAATTGGTATTTGCCAGACGTTATAATTGAGAAATTAAAAGAAAAAGGCAAATTCAAGCCATTTTCACAGTCATTTACCATAGAGACACCGGGTACGTATTGTGAACCGGAACCATGTGGCTAATTTATCTAATTCCTGTAGCTAACAAGCATTACCATTAAATATCATACGTGACGAATACGAGATCAAGAATTCGATTTTCGTTTCCTTAGGGATGACCATCCCTTGGAAACTTCATTAAGACCCTCAAGTGTTAACCCTCTAGAATATAAGGAGGATATCTTGAACCTCTCGTAATTTTAGATACCGGAATGTGAAAGCAAGTAAAAAAAAACTCATCCCTTCTATACACACCTTAACGTTTCAAAAGAATTACCAAGGGTAACACGTTATGACGAGTGGCTGGATTTCCAAAGGATTTCAATGAAAAACTTTTCTAGCTATGGAATAAATTTCGATTTATTTATGAGCGTTCCCCGAGGTCAAAGGTGAGTTTCTTCGGTAACTCCTTGGTCAAGAGAATTTTAATATATTCCTAGGCTATCCGAAAAAGCCAACCCCTTGAAACGTTAAATGCGAGGAAGAACCCCGAAGAAAAAGCTTCGGGCCTTCTGTAGCACCCCTTCGAGAGAAGCAACGAAACGACCCTTGAATGCTAATCCATACGAAGGTCCCCATTCCCCAATGATATTTTGACGTATCGGTAGCAACTTGTGCCATTTATTTGAATTATTTACGAGCGACGAATATCCAAGGGCGAATTGTTTCACGAGTACCACCGTATCCGCTTTGTTAAACCACCCTTTAAAACCACCCTCCAAAAAGTTCAGCGTCGATTCGAGCCAAAGAGTTTTTGCAACCAATGTATAAGGTTTACAAACCCCTCGTGGCGTCTCTCTAGAAGTATGGGACGCCAGTAGACGCGAGCGTCGTTTCTGACCCAGATGGCAATGAGCGATTGCAATCTTCCAAGAATTTTCCGTGCGACCAGCAACAACGATTTCCCGTGGCGAACGTGGGGCGAACATTCAATTCTAATGAAACGCGACAGAGAGCCGTACTACGAAATCCTCGACATTTCCTGAAGGCTTGTGCCTTCGCGGCGAGTTCCTTAGGACAAATGGTGTACGAGGCTATTGCTAATGCCTAGAACCGGCGGGTGAAACGGGGGGATAGAGGTCGGCTCGTCGAGGGGTGATTTCTCTTCTGGAGTTAGATTGCAGGTTTTCGTGGCGGTTCTTAATAGCATACTGTATACAGGCCGATAGCCATCGGTGCTATTTGTCTCCGAGGACTCTCTCAGGAATTTTAAAAAAGAAACCACGACGTTTCTTGCCGCCCGCAACTATACCTTTGGTTGTATGCATCGCTATGGGATACATAGGGTATGTAACGAGGCAAATGCCCTTGTCGATTTAAGGGATGAATAGTAACGGAGGACTTAAACCTACCGCTATAGGGTAAGAAAATTCAAGTTGATTCTATGCGACGTAAATCAGTCCAAGTCGAGTGTATCTTCTCCTGCCGGAGTTAGGGGCTGCTCATCCTAGTAACGGAGGGTAGTGGTAGAGGAAGTTAGGGGATGATTCGGCGCGTATATATATAATACTATAGCAACAATGCTTGGAAGCGGGCTTCCGTATAGATGGCAACTACGTGTTGTCCTACGCGACTATACCCAACCTGCACGCGACTGATTTACTACCCCAACAAGGTATCGGATTCGAGAAGGTCCAGCGGAGGGTGCCAATCCAGAGATATATTAAAACAATGTCGTACCAGAGGATCCTTCTTGTCCTCCATGTCCTTCTCATGAATTGTATCGATTCGCCATAGTCAACTCCCAATAAGGAATCAATACGTACGAGCTGTATCAACGTGTACTCGTGCTCTTATCAGATATACAATATAATACAAAGAACGTTACTATACTTCCTTTTACCTTCTGGACAACAATTTATTCACGATATATAGGTATAAATATCTACATAGAATATAAACAAAGCCCGTAAGTTGATTGCACTGCACACAAAAGCGTCTACGAAATTGTATTAAATTCCTGGCAAGTTTGTTCATGTGTGTCCGTCAATAAATATTAGTTCGTCCATTTTAATTCGACAGTCATAGAACGGACAAAATACATTTTCCTAAATATATATAATTCATACTAAATGGAAGTCAGACGTTAATACGCGCGCCGAAGTTAGCCAGTCCATTTGATTTTTATGTCAGAAACGATATCGTACATCGAGTAAACATACATAGAAGTATATCAACAAAAATGATATGCGTATACATAATCAAGGTACAGCCGAAATATTTATAACATTATAACGTATGTTTTCGAAGTAGCACATTCACCATTTTGCGACTGTACGAAAAGAGTTTTATACTTGACTTAGAAGCTTTACTCATTGCAGCAATTTTTTTGACAGTCTTCACGATATATTTGTTTCGAAAGAAAATTATCGTGAAAAGGGACTGTAATTATTATACTACTTGAAATCGTCAATCTCACAGTACAAATACGTCTATTACCATAACGTGGAACAATGATTATTATACTTCTCAAAAAAGTCAAACTTGCTGCATTACGTGCCAACGATTAAAATATTTTTTTTTTACGAGGAATTGCCACAAACTTTTTTACGTGTACATTGGGCCCTGTCACGCAAATCAACTAGACGTTAATTTCAGCTGATGCAAATATCCTGAACAACCCGGTATACTATGCACATACCATGAATAAGTATAACACAAGCGTTATCGATCATACCGTAAATAGGATGTTCTAAGTAAAAAATAGTGATTGCCAAGAATATTAAAGATATAATCGGCATAGCTTACAGAGCTGTTTACATGTACAGATATGTATATAAGGAGCAGAAAGGAGGAGGAGATGTATCCGGTGGGGGAGTGAGGGGTGCAAATAAACGACGGCCCATTAGCTGGCCTCATTAGCGATAGGGGCGAAGGTATCAGCGGATTGTTATAATTATCCCCGAAATCACTTAAGCCAATCACAGACTCGGACTAATGTCCTAGGTTCGTGCTGGGAATCATCCGTCAGTGAGTTCGGAGGAGAAAGGAAAGAAAGAGAGAAAGAAAAGGGTGTAGAAGGAAATAAATAAAAATATATGCTACACTATGCATGTGTATAGATATAATGAACCGTTTAGCGGATGTATCGAATCGAGAAATACAAGTCGGCCGTCGGCAATGTGTTTAACAATGACATCTACTTTGGCAAACGTCAAGGGCTGATTACGGATCCAAATGAAAGCCTATGATTATTTGGACATATATGCGCGACTCGCTATGTCATTTCACTCTTGTTAAAAAAACTGTCCTCCCTTCAGTACACGACTCAGGGTGACTTTTGTCCGATCGAATATCCACCCTTATACATAGAGTACACTTAACTCTATTCAACCCTATGTTTTGAGGCCTTCGTAAAAACGTACCGCCTTTCTGTAATTGGCATCCCCCTCTAGGTTTAGAGGTCGACTGGCAAAGCATTTGGCTACGGTATAATTAGAGGCATTAATTTAATAATTCCATCGTTTTAATTATACTCCGTGTTATTTAACCTACACCGACAAACCGATTCGACGGCTAATATTTTCTTTACTAATTTTAAATCGATCTCACGGATATACTAGCTTTTCATTAACGAAGGTGCAGTAAGCCTGCGAATGACATAAGTGCATTCTACAATGCATCGGCTATGTGCACTCTCTTTCGCTCTCTTTAAATCTTTCCGAAGCAATACGTATGGAACTTAGAAATTCTTTCTTGGATACTGGTGCGAAAAATAATTTAGCGTTATTCCCATAGAACCCAACCAAAATCACAAACCAATTGTCCCGCAGTAGCAATTCGGTGTACCGAGCAAAAATTGCAATGCGGTGTCCAAAGTCCTAACGTGCAGTCTCGTATCGGTGCAATATCCGTGAGTGCATTTTTCCGGATATCGGAGAGAGTCGACCAGTCTGCGTTCTGGTTCCTCGCTGGGAATCCCGATGTGCACACGGAAAGAAATTAGCGACGACTACAGAGAGAAAAGTACAGTGAAGTAGAGTGTCCACTGGCCAACGACTGAAGCACAGAACAGTATACAGGCCATTATGCTGCTGGGACGGAGAGCTGTACAAATGCTGCAATACTTTGGCAACGTTAACGGTATCGTACTGGCATGGCTTTTATGCACTCGTAGAAAGCTTCTCTGTATGACAGATACTATCGAAGTATTTTATCAATATTTTCTCCCCTATGATTTCCAGGGAGATTATACCTTGCCACATATACGTGTACTTAGAGTTTGTCTTGCTGTATTTAAGAGCGCGCCATATACTGTGTCAACTGTACCACGTTGCCAAGAGGGTGGAACGAGACTGGTAAAGCAGTATAGCTATACACGGTTAAAGAGGGGTGTTAGAGGGTGTACACGTAAACTTAATTGACAAGCACAGGTGGCGCTTAAACCTTACTACTACCCTACTTTATGCACTGAACTAGTACCAAGATACTGAACTGGCCGAAAACTTAATTCCTCATATTTACACTCGCTGTCTATTTGAAAAATTCATTTTCCACGTATATCGTACAGATGTCTCGAGAGAGACGTTTTAAAGACATTTTCATGACGTTGCACGCTAACAGGGTTATACTGCCTGTATGGTACAAGGATGCCTCGATGTCGCTCGTCAAGATGAAATTAACGATACTCTGGCAGGTAGTGATAGCGAAGGGCATCGAATGGGACGCCGTGCGCATGCGCGCGTAACGCAAGGACTGAGGGTGTCCTCAAAGTTAAGGAGGCAGGAGCGTGCCAGAGGCTCCAGGACTAGAAGATGTAGAGAAGAGAGAAAGTAAAGGTAGGAGAGGTACAGCGCAGCCGTAAATAGTCACTGTTTACTTTGCAGTAAAATGGAGCAGCAATACACGTCAGCAGCCACACACTTGATAGAGTGAATTGAGTTTGTGTGTATTTTGTAATAAATACGAATTTCCAGACACGTGGAAGATGCTCGTAAGACGAACGTACGCGTAAAGTGATCGGTGCAAATGAGAAAATTAAAAGGTGGTGTAGTAAAGAATTTAAGAAGAAAAAAAATCCCCCATACTAGACGGGTTACTTTATTATTGGTGCTAACTTGGGTCGTTCTGTGGAAAAGTGGACGCTGTAGCAGGGACTGGGGGCATTAAAACCAGTAATAAATCACTTGCAAGTGTTTGCTATACGGGCGCATCGGGTAGCGTTACCCTTCAATTAAATTAAAACGCAGACATTTATTGGCGATCGTATTCCCGAGAAAACCTTGTGTGGTACCGCGAAATGGAGCCAGGTGATACCAGACTCTGTACAAGAAGATTGTGCCGAGTAAGTGACTCTGTATGCGAATTCAGGAGTCTGCTGTAGTAAAGCAGAGAGGGAGGGGGGTGGATGAAAAAGCAGAGGAGTAGAACGGGTGGTTAGCAGATAGCGCAAAGTAAACGCATTAGAGAAACAATAAGACTGACTAAGTGCTCAGTAATTCAGCACATAGCGGGTACCGACCAATGAGTTACAATCATACATACATCATGTATGTGTATACACATATATATATCGATATATACGGAATAATCTCCTAAAGTTATTACGGACATTTTAGACGGGTCGTTTCACCAACTTCAAAGGACCAATTCCCATTTTCGATTTGCTCGAGGAAGGGTGCCTTGGTCGACGAGGTAACTGCAGGTCAAAGTTATTCCCAGACAACCCCCTTCCCCTCCCTCCGCCCTTCCACCGTCCCATGGCTGCATACTATGTTCATTCCAGATGCACGCAACCACAAGTATTGCACCATGCTGGTTCGATACTTACAAATTTCCTGGTGTATCTTCCCCGTGGACCATAAGGGAGATGGTTCAAGCCCAAAACAGAGGTTTTCGATCAACCCTCCTGATATATAGATATACGCGTGACCGTAGTGAGACAAAGTAAAAAAAGATACAGGTCTACTCGAAAATAAAGTACGTAGAGTATCACGATGATGGGGTCTACGTCCTGTCTTGCTTGAAGGGTCGGCAGCACCAGTCAGGATTGCTACTGGCTAAGGGTGTAAAGGATGTGTACGCGTGTTATTTCTGTATATATATGTACGGGTCTGTCAAAGGGCGGAGGTTCCTCGCGCAATCATCAATCTCTGCGCTTGTCCCAAGTGGCAGTAATTCAGTACCCTTGTCCCCCGTTTCCTTGTGAACTCGCGGCACTCTCGCTGCTAGCGACACTATGGAGTACGTATTAGGACAGACGTAGGTGAGCGTACACCGAGGTGACTATACACCGGGATACAAGGGTATTGAGGGGGGATGAAGAGAGGAGGGATGAAGTCACTAGTCTGACATTCCGATTTGGATAAATAGGAAGCCATACGTCACTGGTAAAATCGAAACCTGATTCGCATTGTCTTTATCGAATGGAGAAGTTGTGAAACGACGTAGCACCCTTCGACAGCCAACGTTCGCAGCGTTAGGACCGGTTCAATCGGCGGGATTCTCAACCCCTTTACGATCGTCAACCCTTCGACGCTGACTGCCTCCTTTCGCGACTTTGTCCCAGTCGAGGGAAGCTGACACTTCCTGCGGAATCCATGATCGGTTTGAGCTAGCACGCGCCGCATAGAAATTATTCCTGATCGCCGGTATAGGATGGGAACTGTGGATTATCCGACGTTCGGCCGACGGCAGGACGATAATTTTAATGAAGAAGAAGTCCCATTCATCCTGGCCTCGCGGCGGAAACTGACAAAACAGTTGATGTGCGATGATATAGTGAGAACTGTGAATGGGCAGCTACGGCTTTTCCGGAGAACTATGAGCGAGAATCTCGGCAAGGAATGACGTCGGTACGAGGGGTTTGCGGATTAGGGGTGACGGCGGGGTTGAGAGAGGCCGAGGTTTTCGGGAGCCAGTATAAGGAAAATGGGGCAGAAGGTGAGAGAGTTTGAGAAAAGTCTTTTGCGAAAAAGAGAAAACGGCGGGGAAAATGTCGGGGACGATTCTGATTTATCGCGGAGGGAAATCGAGCGGCGAAGTTGCGCTCCGACCGAGACGTCATTCGCCACGGCAGATATCTTTTCACCGACCTCCTGACCCTTCGCCCTTCGAGCTCCCTAATCCATTTACTGTACACCCTTATTCGGTCGAACGAAATTGTAAAAAAAAATACTATTTCATATAGAAGACCCTCTTACGTCCTCACATAGCCAATGGCATTGAACCTGTATTTGACCTAGGTCCGGCACGCACGTTGCGAAAAGAGGGATGAATTTTGGTTAAATAAAAAAATTGTTCTTTTCCCCTGACTCGTGATTCGGTGAATTATCCCTCTCGTTTATTTTACCCGTACATCGCACGGGAACCGGCAGTTGACCGTACTCTTCTCGGACAGGGGTGAGAAAAACGGACTCACCCCGACGGAGATGAGAAGAAAGAGCGCCGCGGTAAAAGCCAACAGAGTAGCAGGCCACTGGGATAGCCAGCTCGAGAAAACACGTCAGGTCAAAGCCCGGCGGGCTCTGATCGGGAACAATTACGTAGGTAATTAGTAATTAGCAAAAACAAGCTCGTATTTTAACTTAAAGCAGCCCAGTGCGTTATCGCCCACAAACAATATTTGTCTTTGATTACCTCTGTGGTATATTTACATGCATACCAGCCACGCTTTCTAGCTACTTTAATTTACACGGCGTTCTCACCCGTAACCCCTTATCAACCACTGGAGTTTCACCATTTAGCCAGACATCTTTACCTGGCATCCACTGAGCGAGCCCAGTGTACACTAATGTAAGCGGATCTGTCTAACCAGAATGGAGTTGATCAGTTGGAATTATTCATGGGGGAAGCAAAGAAATCTCTGATACGAACAAATAAGTCTGCTGTCACTTGGCGTTTGAGCTAAAACCTAGTCCGTCATATTATAATTGAAGGTTAGGTTGCCGTGGAGTGACAAGGTTAGCAGAGTGAAAGAGTCTTTAGGTGCGAAGGCCCTATACATATACTGTAGGGTACAGTCCTGTCTAATGATGTTTGTTACGAAACGGAAATGAAGTCTTAGCCAGGCAAAAATATATACACTATATTTCCTAAGCTCGTCAATCCAGAATGTGTAGTATAACACTATTTTTCTATTACACATTTATGGTAAAACACAGTAACAGAGAAAACACTACCAGAATACGAGCTTTGAACAATTTGAGCGATAACGTATAATCAATGATATGCGGCTATATAATAAAAGGAATTTAATATATATAAATACCGTTTAAGACAAATTACTGAATTTCGCTACGCACGCACCTTATATATAAAAATATATTAACATAGAGAATCGTGGTGACAATTTTTTGTATTTACGTGATCGAGATAACCAGCCGTAGCCATGAAGCTTCCAATATCCAGCACCTCGTGTGCTTCCAGTACGTAATTTGCTTCTAATAAAAATCCAAGCCGAATAAAATAGTCCTACGTTGACCACGGGACAATGGCCCAAATACCTAAGAGAGTGATGGAAAAACAAATCTAATAAAATAACGTCCTTACAAGCGATTTCTATAATTTTTACTATAAATACCTGCTGCTTCCGTATTCACTGCCTACAGGCAAATGGGAAGAGCAAGACTTATCCCTTCGCGAAGCTACGAAAATTTACAATAAGTGGGAGGACACGAAGGTGCTGGCATCTGGAATAAATTCGGCGCGCAAATATAATTGTCGCGCTACAAATGTTAAGGCGGTTATAGGACTGTCGCTCGGCGGCGGAGCGTGCAACGACAAGTACAGCTGGTGTCGACTAGAATAATACATTTCCCTGAGAATAATTACGTGTGATTTGTGATAGGCGCTCGGAGAAAAGTCAAGAGGTAGAAAAGAGGAGAGAAAAGGTGCAATTCTAGGAGCGTCCACAGAGAAATGCTACGGAATACAAGGCGAGCATCTAACGAGTCTTGACGCTTTACCGTTCGAATGATCGCTACTGTGCAATGGGTATTATTGTCCTTTTCTTTGGTACCTACGTTTCCTGTCTCCTCGGGGACATAGAAATGCACTTAGTCACGAGTAGCCACTAGTATATGTATGTACTCGCACTTAAAGTTTGACTTTATTGTGAATTCTACGTGTGTTAAATTAAGAAACTTTACTGGTTAATAGACTTTGACTAATTAGTGACTAAGTACCCGAATTTTCTAGGCTATGAGATTTCCATGGGATAGATTGAGACAGGATAGAATTCGATTATGGAATAAGATAGAAGATCGTATACGGGTAGGTCGCCCGTATAAGTGCCGTTAAATTAATAACCGTGTTATCTGTACTTAGGGAACGAAATATCATTCACGTACGGTAATGAATATCGCTTCGATTCCGCTTCTGCACATGCGGCTCCCGCATGCGGGAAATACAGAGTTTTGTCTCGCAACTCGCTTAACGCATTGGCTCGATGAGTATTAGGGGAGTTCGCGGGTGAATTCAAACCCCAAGAGAGATAGAGGGTAGATTCCCGAATTCAGAATCCACAATTGAACGTTCGGTGGGAGGACACAATGCCAGGGGTACGCACCCCTATCGCTGTCAGAATGCTCGACGGGACTGATAGCAGTCAATGTGCTAAATGCATTGGAATCCATTCAAACTGATTCATTTCGTACTCTGGTCTATCTCACCCTCTTCCTTCTAGCTCTGCTACCCTATTTCATTACTCGTGCTGTATTCGTAATTACGAGGCTCTGATGTCCGAGCGACACGACGTCCCGTCACAGGGTGGTTGTTACCTTCACTTCCTCCCCGTTAAATTTTACATTCCATACTATTGATATTCCTCTACTGATAACACATTCGGATTCACGTTTCTATTTTATCTGACGCTATTCACTTTTTAACTATTTTTTTTAACTATCCTTAGAACGCCAAGCACTCCAGTTGTCCCTGATGAATTTCGTTTCAACGCACAAACGCGTCATTTCCAACGAGTTTCTAGGATTCTCAGGGGGTCGTTTCTACATTGTTCACCTTTGACCTCTGATCAAAAAACATTTACAGACGGGTTTGTACAGTTTTATGATTCAAAATGACCGTAAAAAGTTACTTAATTTTACGATATAAATAAACTTTATCAAATGACTCACCATGTGTGGAGACCAATGATGAGGCCATGTTCTTGTGTCATGTGTGACAGAAACATTAGGCTGACTAGCCAAAAAGACAACACGTCTATCACTGCTTCCAGTACCAGAGCCAGTGGTAGCCAAAAGGGCAGCCCTAGCCCTAGATCCTCCTAAACTAAGGGTCGGCGAGGTATCCATTTTCTATCTGAAATCATTCCAAAGGTCACGTTTATTAGGGTTCGTCTGATGCCTTAAGGTCAAAGGGTAGGATGTTCATAAAGAGGTGAAATTTTTAATGATTATATCAGTTAATATAAAATCATCAAAGGGAGTCTATTTCAAGGGTTAGGAACGAGGTTAAGTCACGTGCTTTCTCGTATCGACTTCAAATTAATTATTTAACAAATATGCTTAACGTTATTATAATTACGTTAACACGAATTACACTGCAGCCCCTTAAGGTAGTAACTTAAGGTATAATAATTGTAACAGACGAACGTGACACTTACCCCTTAATTAAATCCCTACGCATCTGCACACCCAAGTTATTTCACTAATATACCTCTACGATAATCGTCTCTCGTTAATTTAGCTCCTTTCGCACTTGTTCTCCCTTATTATTATTATTCTTCTTCTTCTTCTTCTTCTTCTTCTTCTTCTTCTTCTATTTTACTTTTTCTTTTATTATTTCTTCAATTTTACTTTCCCTCTCTCCCTTTCGCACCCCTGTTTCTAATTTCTAACAGGAGAATCTCACGTTAACTAGTACACGACAGCTGAACCGCTACGCAGCCCACGACACTCCCGGAAATCTCAGCTCACAAGGACTTATCGTTAACCGCCCGAAATTCCATTTATACGCGTTTTATTCGCCAACCAATAAAGACCCAAGCAAGAAAAATTCTCCGCGAATTCATAAACAGCCACGACAGGTCAATCGATTATACATCAATATTTATATAAATTATTATTAGCATATACTAATAAGGTGTCACAGGGTCACTATAGGCAGACATGATTCTCTAGTAATTAACAATTTATCGTACACTTTACAACAGAAGCACACAGCTTTATTATTAATTGGGCGGGTGTAATTGTTATTATTATTATCGACGTCATACGATCATCATAAAAATACAGAATTAAAAAACTCACAGTTTCTATACATCATTAAGTACCAGACAGTATAGGAATTCTCGATTAACGATAACTTCAGTTCCCGATTTCAGACCACCTGAACATTTCTTCTTGCTTCACTCCCTTTCTTCGCCTGCTTTCTTTAAAATCTTTTCTTTTCATTAAATCCTTCCCCCCTCACTCCCTCACTTCCTGACCATCTAGGAGCCAGTCCGTTCGAGCTCATGCCCGGTGAACACTGTCGGTTTAAATCCGTTAGAAAATTAATCTCCAACCCCCGCACCCTACCTTCTCCCCTACAGAGCTTCAGGGAGTGCAGTAATTTTGATTACATTACAAATCCGATTTCGTTTCCTCGTCTTGGATTATCTTCAACGTATTACGATTACGCACCGATAACACGTACCTTCCCTATTGACGTTTCCTACTTTATAACGATGGACCAGAATATAAACAACCTAAACCCATTTTACTCCAAGCTTTTTTTCCTCCTTCCTTCTAACTCGATAAATCCCTCGATTCTCCTCTCCACGTTGAAAAATTTACATAATTGCAACCCGTAGATTACTTTCCGTTCTGGTGCACGCACGGTTCCGCAGTCGATCCGCGTACCCGTGTCGAAAGTATCATTTTCTCCGAGCGAGAAAATCTCCTTGTAAAATATATTAAATAGTACGCAGCACGCGATCCTGTCTGTAGCGACACGAGAAAATCCCAGCGTCCTTTTCTATATACCTTGCAACGAATAATTACGTAAGAGTACGTCAACGCGGTTTCATAGTCAACGGGAATCGTAGGTGCGACAACGTCAGCATCTCTGACATCCTCGCGATTCTCGATTTACGACAGTGTTTATGGACTCTCGTGCATTTTCTCATTTTTTTAAAAATATATTTATTCTATATCATTTGAAAACGGGATACGCGTCTTCTTCTCTGACCTTCGGCAGAGAAGCGTTTCGCCACCGAGCGTCGCCTCGTGGATCGCGCACGGTACTGAATGCCGTGGCAAACCGAACGCCGAGAGTTCGCAGGACTCGCGCGGCATCACGTGCTCGACTTGAACGCATGCGCCATTTTATACATACATTTCTCTTAGCTATCCTATGGCTTGCTTTTGTACCCCCCCTTTCTCTCTCTCGCTCACTCCTTTGTATCCTCTCTCATTCCCAATCGAAAGATTCTCCACCAGCCGGACTTTCGCCTCTCTAGCTTTCAAGCTATACATGAAACTCTCTTTAGACTATCCAACCGTCTGTCTGTTCATCTCCTTCTGTTTCCACTAGCGTGTCCCGTCTGCTTTGCTATAGCGATTCCTACTACGGTCTGTGCAGTACTATATCGCTACTACTGCTAGTACTAGATGCTATTGTCAAGATGCACACGGATGGGGTAATATTGCGCGAAACGGAGATTCTAACAAAAAATTATTGCTTAGTTGCGTGAAGTTCTCGGGATCGTATTACAAATTTTTTTCCCTCTTGTTTTTTTTTTCTTGTACAAAACAGAATAATGATTTACTGAATGGTTGATCGAAAGGGTTGCTCGAAGAAACAAGGGAGAAAAAGGATGATGGGGTTGTAGAATGGGAAGCGAAAAGGGCATGGTAATCGTAACTTAACCATTAGTGTGGCTAATGCCTTTATAACGATTTACCAGGTGTTTAGGACCCCGATGTAAAAAGTTCAGCCTTTGTAGGGTTGCTTGAACTTTCACTACCCCCAACAATTCACTGTACTATGGCTTTTCTTTTTTCTCTCTATCTCTCTCTGCTCAACGCTAACGAGCTTTAAATTATTTATTTACCCAGAGCATCGCGAAAGCTCCACATAAAGAAAGAACGAGCCCATCCACCTACCATTGTGGCTAATAATTATTTGTACCGAGCTAAATGGCTAAGTTTACTTTCAAGCTTGTATCATAGGGAGATAATGCTTAGTTACCTATGCAAGTATCTGTATACACAGTACTATAGTCGTATTAGGTAGCCTAAGCAGATTTCATAATTGCTTGCCTTCTTCCCTTCTAACCGGAAGTCGATTAAATAGCCCGTATATAAGTAATACAGCTACCCCTGACCAAGTCCATCGCAAAGCAACACGCAAGCAACAAATTACAGAACGACTGAAACGACGTCAGCCAACTTCGCCACGTATTTGTAACGCCTTGTATTCCCCCATCAATCCCATATCGTATTCCTCTTGAAACCTACCCCAAACATTCACCAGAAATGCCGCTTCTTCGATATCTCAAGGTGTCTGAATATCTCGACTTTGCGAAAGGTGATTCGGACCAACCGGAAACGGAAATACTTTTGAATCTGATCGTCGTATGTCTACGAGTCACTGTCGCTCCAACGATTTTGCCTCTGCGATTCTTCATTGATTGCCTTTATTGTCGAGAAATCCTTGCGCACTAAGGATCCTCAGACTGCACTAGCCCGCAGCATTGCCAACAATGACAGGAGGTACCAATAGTAAATAAAACATATCTATGGTATATCTAAGAATACATAAGAGATTCTTCTGTGTTCTTTGTACAACATACATGTATTTTCTGGAAATAAAGATGAAAGAGAATTGTATAGACGTGTACCATATATACTTGTGCAGCTATCGCTTGCGTCGTGTACGTTGAGGCGTAAGGAAATCGCTGGTACACACGCAGATTGAAAGAAGCGATATCGTGAGGTCTGCCATGTTCGCACGGAGGAGACGTGTCCTTAAATCTTTCTTAGGCTAATGCGCAACTACTTTCCTAGGCTTTTGGTCTAAGACCTCTTAAAGGTGCTGAATATTTGAAGACGTCTTGAGACAAGACGACCCTCCGGTAAACCCATCTCCGCTCACGGATGCCTTACCCATCTCACCTAGTCTATGATACTATATCTATATCTATATGTATACACATATATATATATATATATATATATATATATACACACAGGTATATGCAAACCACATCTCGCGTTTTGGATCTAGTCATATCGGTAGTAGAAGTAGTCAAGGTACTGGCAGACAGCACCCTTCGAGCGTAGCATAGCCCGTGCGCTCCTTCGAGCCGAAGTCTACCTTCATAATCCCATCCTAAGCCAAGACCTAAGACTTAAGACCCGTCCTCCTACTATTCGAGCGTAATTGATAGGGGACGTCCTAGAGATATGACTCAGTGTCCATCTTGGCTTATGAAATCGTTACATAGAGAATCGACCAGCGTTCGCTGGGCTACCCATATTCTCTCATTCTCTCATTCTACGTCTCTTCTTAATGGAAGTCTCTTAAATCAAGCTTGGTATGAAGCTAAGGGTGGTTATGGTTATTCTACGAATATGAGACCCCACGCGGTGTCTTATGTGCTATTACCGACGCGGGCATTCGAGGTAAAAAAATTTTTTCTCTCCTGGCATCGTTCACTTTGGGGTTATAATTATTTTTTTTATTCACAATGTTCTTTATGTGACTTTCAATTTATGAGGATTACATAGGAAGTTTGAATAAGAGTTTCAAAAGTATAACTTGGGTATTTATAATTATTAGACGTGAATTACGTGTTAATTGTTATAGGGGTCTAAAGTGGTTATCACTGATTATGGAATTATTGGTATACAAACGGTTCTGACAGTGGCGAACGATTGGTGCTTACAATAAAATAGACTGCGCAACCTAAGGGTACGTGACATATGTCCAAGAACAGTGGTGTGGTCGACGTCGAAATACGTCCTGAGTAGGATCCATGTGTTAAGGGGCGAGTTGTTGAAGTATCAGGTTCAACTGACCCTAATATACGGAAATAGGAGTCAACAGTGTTAGTAGGCTACTGGGCCCAAATAAGGCCTAGACTAGATCCACTGGTTTATAACACTTGGTATACCAAATTAATTGCGTAATTGTAAAATTTTTTAATTAAATCAGCTCAACAAAGATTCTTTATAAAATTATAAATTTGTGGGAAAATTGAGATAATCACGGAAAAAGTCATAACACATATGTATCAAAAATGTTTTTATTAATCCTAAAAATGAAAATGCCCAAAAATATTAAAGCTTAATTTTAGTTTAATTAGCATTATGAGTTAAAGTTAGAGTTTAATAGTATCTGATTAGCAGTAAGTGAGTTTATGGTCTTGACTAAGACTCCACTTCGTATATCCAGACTACGTCAATTAATTTTAGGTGAACGCATAGCATCCTCCATGTCTCATAAAAGCGTCGTTTTATTCGCAGACGCACAATTGAAATCTAATCCCCGTCATAAGTCCTCACCCATCCAAGAGTGTATATTACGGTTTGATATTTTATTAGGCTGAGGTAATAAGATCTTGCGCGACGATAAAACCGTCCGGCGTCTATCTTCGTAGTCAATCGAGACAATCAATAGGAAATTTTAAATGGGTAGGTGTGCCAAGAGACATTGAAAAATTATGAATGTAACAATTAGCAAGAAAAGCACTCGACTTGCTTAATTAAGAATACCGTATTGTGTGTATCGGTTACTTTCCGTAGGAGAGACACGCGATATCGCCTGCTGAGTATCGGCCTGTATCATTTTTCCATTCACTCGTCTCCTTTTGACCGTTGACAATCTGCGTAGCTAATTAAGAATTCTCAAATTCTATAAGGCAAAAATACATTTTCTTTAATGTCGCGTAATTTGATGAATTATCAAACCATGCTGATAACCAGACATTTTATAGGTTGTCCTTTGAACGTCGCATTATTACTAGCAAAAAGATTTTTGCCTGAAACTGAGCTTTTCTTGCTGATAGCCATAACGTACACACGTTCGTATCTATATATATACACCTATATCGTAGAACTAGAAGCGCAGGCAGGCTACCCGATAGGAAAAAAAGTGTCGCGCGAACGTTGCTGGTAACGTTGAAAATAACGCTACGCGACACCCATGTAAATTGCACGTAGTGGCTCCTGCTTGGAATTAGTAATAGCGCAATTATCGCGCTAATCACTAAATCATTGTGTGCATAATGAGCGGAATCATAATGAGACACGAATGATTTTTACAACTGGGTCGAAAGCACAGATACTGGTATACAATCGATATTGGATTTTCTAAATAGCCCGATACCCATAAATTTCCCAACAGACACTGTTATCTTCATTTTTTCATCGATATAAAGAGAGAATTCGTTCTGTAGCCAAAACTGGTATCAAAAAAGGGGACGAAAATAAAGAATTAAGAAAAACAAATAATACATAAAAGCTCGTCTGTCAAAGAGTTACAATGAATCGAGTATCTCATATGCGTTAACGCACTGAAGAATAATTTGTATTTTAGCAAAGATTCTCGATGGTCCAATGGCTAAAGCTGCTTCCTCGTTAAAGCCTAGCAAGCGCGATTAAAAAATACAAGAGGGAGCGGCTTGTGAATTAAAAGCGTCAGACCGCTAAAAGATCAAGAATTCCCCCGTGTTCTCTTCTCTTTTTGTCACTTTTTTTTTTCTCTTTTTCCGTAAGCTCAGAATTCTTATCCGTTCCACGTTTCACATGCCTGCACCGTTCGACCCCGCCACTATATTCCTATTCCCATATTTCTATTCCCGCTCCCTGAGTTTCTCGACTCCTTCGCCGTTTTCCTCTTCGTTCGTTACTGCCTTCTTCCTTCGTCTGCTCATTCCTTCTCGCGGCGAAAACACCCCACGCGCATTCTCATTCCGATTTTTCCTTCCCTTCTCATTCACGAATTGAAGAGGCTTTTATGGCAGGATACCGCTTTATGCCCAGGGTCCCTATTATTACGCGTGCATCACTGGATGGGTATATGCTCCGCAGCTTTTGTATTGTCAGGATAATGAAGCTAAGGCGAAGCCTTTTCGCCTTTTATGAAATAGTCGACCAGCAGCCGTCAAAGCATATCTAATCGTGGCTATTAGCATCTCATTGAGGAACTCAATAGAATAAAGTGATACATACGGATAATTCAGTAGATCAATTGTCTTGGATATACAGATTAATGATTATCGATCCTCAACAGCTATTTATCAATTTTTTAAATCTTTAGTTCAATATTTATCTCGTTGATAATCACGCAATTATAAAAATCAAGATTATCAATAAAAGATCGAGTAAAATCGACGATTTTTCAAGTCGGCAAAATTCCTCGTAATCACATCGCTCGAGAGGGTCTTTCACTTTGTGAAATTTTATTCCTTTTATAAAAGAGGGTAAAATCGAGGACGGAAATGCTGCAAGGATTGTCGCGTTATGGTGAGAATGGGGGATGGATTTGAATGCCGAAGCGGGTGTCATTTTGTTAGTAGTAATTACTGAAGAATTCAAAAGTTTTGCGCAATAACTGTCTCACCGAGTGGATGAGCTGTTAGAAATTTCAAATTGATTTTAGCAAACGCGCAGGATGCTCTTAGGGACAGTGAAACTTGGCTTTCTATTGATCACTTCACAAGTTTTCGAGTTCTTGTAAATGACTGTGTCATAACTTGAAATCGCAAGAGTTACCAAGAAGAAGTTGCAAGCACACCCAGTATAGTATAGTGGGACGTGTGAAACATAACGGGATAACCTAAAATACATGGCCAGACAGGGAAAAGAATAAGAGAGGCAGTGGAGCGACCAAGCAAGCAGTCAGACAGTGGAGACAGTCATGGGAAAAGTTGAAACATCAAAAAGGCTTAGAAATGGCTTGGAGTCACCTATCGGCCACGGTACACTCGCATATATTAAGCCGGCCATTTTTCAGCATTTACACCATGCGTCACGGGACGACGCAGCCGACGGCCCAAGGGCCGACGTCGAATTTGCATGAGGTAACAATTTGCGGTGTTGTTTGTCCGCGATTTCGTCCCTGCCAATACCCTCCGTGCCCCGTACATTTTGAAAATTTTCACGCTTAGTCGATACGCAATGTCAATACAATCAATCTGTCACTGAACCAAGCTTGCGATGTCACCCAGTTTGACGTTTAATGACGTTTTTTAAAATTACCATAAATCCTATGTGTTTCGTATGCCTAATGCGATATTAATACTTCGATGTAATGCACGGATTTACAATTTGAGAAGCACTGCTCTAATCCTAATGCACGCCGCTCTTATTTATGCAGCGCAGCCATCTCGCACCGCAACGCTGAAGGCCTTAACGGCTTTCAATTTCCGTTGGCCATCAATATTATTTAGTTTAGTTTGGACCACCTTTGCCAACCTCCCGTACGCCCTTCCCCCTCTAGCCTATCTACCTTCCTTGCTGCTTATGGCAAGGAACCCCTTACACCTCTTCCGCATGCTACTCACGCCTCTCTCAAGGAAATTACTTGTCCTGTCCTTGGCTCCCCTCATCTCTCTCACACTCAGTACCAACTCTCGCGTTCACTCGACTTTGCACCTTAGACAGAAGCAACATTTCCCTTATAGATTATTGATTACAGATATAGAATTTCTGTGCTCGATATATGCCATATATTATATTACATAGGTATACTGAATCTAGGAAAGACATCAGAATCGTAGATTCCGTACCGTTGCTATGAAATAATAAAAATAATATATTTACATGTGACACTCTTGATACTAAGAAAAGGTTGTAACACTTACGTACGTTTACCTAAATATACCTAATTATTCAGACCGATCGAGCCACCTGAATGTGGCTTTACCACAGGAATCAAATGGTTCCATTAACTTCAGGTGGTCCGTTTGAACTGAATAGCCCGGTATAGGTATACTGTACACATATAAATACGTGAATTGAAGGTACGAACAATAACGAGAAAATGAGGAGTAGGAAATACGTTCTTGAAAATGTCAATGGGGACTGAAGGAAATATGACATTTGCGAGTTTCTCTGTTGAAATGTCAAAGAGCGATAAGAATTTAAGAACGCCCATTACAAATGCTGCTTCTTCTTCTAGAACTAAATATATTTTATTATAAAAAATAATCGCTGATCAACATTTCTTGAGGTATTTTGTAATTCAAAACCAGATATAGTAAATGCATGCACTTGACGTAACAGAATTATAAAGCAATTACAAAGCAGGATCCGAATATTCCATAAACCACGATGCACTATTTATTCTGATAATAATAGAAATTTTATGTGACTTATAATTAATATGTGCACACGTTTGTGAATATCACATAATTATGTTACGGGTTGTCTTACAAAAAGAGAATGTATTTCATTCAGCTGTCGAAAATGGTAAAATTTTCAGAAGTTTTCAATATTGTGTACTAATGTTTCTGGCAAAAAAAATAAATAAAGAGAAAGTAATCGTTTTCAGTGAGTACCTAGTGAACGACGGTAAAACGAGGAGAAAATATTTGACAAATTTTCACAGTAATCGGAGGCCAATGTTCCACGTGAAATCGATTCGTCGCTTCCAGCTATAGAGAGACAGCATCAACTTCTATCTATTTCAATACTATACGGCAGAGTGCGCATCGATCGTGTATATCAAAATGTAGTATAAATACAAAGAATCATTCAAAGGTATAAACTATTTTGCGAGATATAAGGTATACATACCGCTGGACCGGTGTCACCGCTGGACGTGATCTTAGCATCGCATTTTTTTATGCCGTTTTTTTTTAGGAAATGACCAGAACTGTTGTTAAAAACCATCAGGAACTATAAAACTCTGCTGGATCCGGAGGGAACTCCGCATTGTTATGGATTTCAGCACATGAGATACTGAGATACTGTTATTCGACGCGTCCCCAACAATCGACAGGATCCAATAGGCTACAGTCTTTTCTGATAGGTTCCGTCAGAGCTCTCGTTTTGGCGGAGTTGAGGCTGTTTCATCTCAACTCCCAGGTCATACCGGCTCTTCAGTTTCCGGTGGAATAAGAATTGGCTGACGCTCGCCTGGCATGCGGATGCATGGACGAAGGATGGACGGCCGAACGTAAATTCGCTCTTGGATTTACGTTATCTATGTTGGGTTAAGAAAATACGTTACACCTCATAGTGACCGCTAGACGCGAAGTTTGCATCTCATTTTTTATGCCATTTTCTTTTTGATATAGGACCAGAACTATTACTAAAAACTATCAGGAACTATAGAAGTATGCCGATGTGAAAGGGAACTCCAGTTTTTTTTGGTTCTAATACATGAAATGCTGAATGGCATCCCTCTGGGATCATTTGAGGTGTCAGTTGGCACTGGAGGATCCAATCCAGAACATCTAAAGCGGGTACTATGATTCCGATAGGCCCAACTGGATTGTCGCTGAAACAAAAGGCGACCAATTTCAAGCAGAAATAAAAGATGCCACTTTTCGCGATAACGTTCAGCAGGATAAACATGTAGTTCGTTTTCGATAAAAGTTTCATCAAAGGAAAGAGACAAGTGTCGAGTCGTAATACTTGTTTTCTATAATAAAAAGAAGACATAAGTTACAAAGTAAGCTCTCGATACGAATTTCCTAACTTTATCACAAATTTCGAAAACAATTGCACGAGGAACTTGTACCGATAGTGTTACCATTACAGTATAGATTCAAAGTTCCCACCAGGAAGTCACCATTTTGACTATGAGTCACAGAAATTATGTGATATAGATTTTGTATCAATTTTTAGGCCTTTTAATCGCACGAGACACTTCGTCATAGTTAGTAATTTTTTTACCCTGAGGTTATTGACACTCCTACGTTTGGTGACTCGGGGAATGTTGTCATCGAGGGAACACGTAGTGCCGGAAGTTTTCTCTTCCTATTCTCGCTAAGTGCTCTTCGGCGGCATCGTTGCTAGAAGGGGTGATTTCGAGACTTAATAACTTTGAATAAAATTGTTTAGGGCCAAGGTAGTTTCTCGGTAATCACCATCGTGGATCGATTCCCTGAAGAGCTCAGAAAGGTACCAGCCTAAATGATACGACAACGGCCGTCGTCTTTTCCGAAGCTGTTTACAAAGACATGCGAGAAAGAGGAATGGCTCGTGAAAATTACCAGGGAAACGTAAGAATAGAAATTAGAACTCCATGCGAATTTTCTTTTGTACTTCTGTACCACATTTACGGATAATAGCGACACCGTATAGATAGGTACTGTAGCTACTAGGTATTACCACCCGGCAGTTTCGCGTGCTGCGCGTACGTCATATCCTTCCTTTATTTTTTCAGTCTCCCTCCTTTTTCCCTTTTTATTTCTTCCTTGTGGATCGGCGAAGTGGGCAGGTACCCTGTGCTATCCTCGGATACCTTCTCAGACCGATACACCGAGGACAATGGCGTACTTTGTGGCGCCGTGATTAAAACAAGAGGGTTGGCTATACGAAAGGCAGGGGGTGGTTTTACTGATGGTGGTGGTTGTTGGCTTCTGGTGGCTGGTTGCTGGCTTGTAGTATAGTACCGGCTCTACTCTTTTTCTCTGTAACGTAGAAAGAGAAAAATACAAGAGAAAGAGAGAGAGGGTGGTTATAAAAGGGACTAGGGTACCGAGAAAGAAGAACGAGGGGGGTAGGAAATAGCGAGAGGGAAGGAAAGAGATCGGTGGTTCCTAAGGCACAGAGACAGAGTTTGGAGTTCTTTTCATTACCAGGGATATACCGGGGATACTCACCTCAACAAGAATACCACTCTCCCCTCTCACGTCCCCTTCTGCTACAAGGCCTTCCCCACTATTTTACCTACCCTTATACATATATACTTGCGACTTTCCGTACAGACGGGTCCGACCCAATGGATTTTACAAAGCGAACCCATTCGATCCCTGTGAAATATCTTAAGATAAAAAAAATATTTTTTTAAATTAAAAATTCTACCCCTCGCTTATTTACTCTTAATCCCTTAATCCACCTGTAACACCCTTTGTGTATTCAGCGGTTACGGCGAATTGATTGTCATACAATCAAGCGTTGGCATTAGCTGATATTTTTTTTAAGTGGTTTAAATCGGTTTTCGGATAAATCGTTGATTTTATTCGGAAAATAAAAGCCGAATGGCGGGATGTAGAAAATCCTATTTGGATGCGGTAAAGGGGAACGAAACGGGAGGGTAAGGGGTCTAGCCGATCAGTACGTTTGGCTTGGTGGGTCTCTTCAGGTACTCCAAAGGGTAAAGAGGAGGATCGTTGAAGATCTTATCCGGATCTCTATTCGTTGCAGCTAAGCCGAGTAAGCCGAGGAAATTTCTTCGCCGTTTCTTCAAGGCTTATCGAGATCGTTCTGTAGTTTTAGTCAGGTTTTCTTATATTAATCAGGCCGCTTAAATATCCGGCTAATTAATCCTACCATGGTAGACTTGTAATCAACTCGTAGTTCAGATATACATATATACCAGATACGTGTACCTACTCTCAGGATGGGTTTGGTGTGGGGGGGGGG
>NW_014333027.1:690609-721275 GCF_000341935.2 Cephus cinctus
GGGGGTTGGGGGGGGGGGGGGGGGGTAACATTAACAAGCTACCTAGTGGCTCCAAACCCTCTCCTCCGCCTCTCTACTCGACGGTCCCTTCCATCCCTGCCATCTCTGAAACCTCGCCCCTTTATTATTCCGTTATGTATGTAGATGGTGTATGAGATACCACATGATTGAATCATGCTCCGGTTCAAACACGATAACCTAATGAACGGCCTGAATAATGATCGTACTGTGATTATCCATCCGGTAAATATAATAATATGGAATGAAAATCAGCCTAAATCTTTTTTAACTATGAGAAAGATATCTTATTTTTAATTTATCACGTGTCCCTTACAGGCATATGTATCCCGGAGACTTCACCCAATAAGTTGTCAGTGACTTTAGAAAGAGAACTCGCGGATTCCCAAAGAGAATTTCTTAAATCGAAGGATATCTGTCGGAGTGAATTCTCTTAAAACGTGAAAGGATGGTTAAAGCCATGGTTCTCCTACGGTACTCCTGTGCCCAGAAGACTTTACGTCTAGCATTGGACCCAAGTAGCTCTGTTATGGGGAGAGAGAGAGAGAGAGAGAGAGAGAGAGTTAAGTCCGACTTACATGATATCTACCCCGCACACTCACCGGCTACTCCATTTCATCCTCTAATACTGTCCTGGTATAGCCAGAGGTCCTCTATTAAGATTGCACAATGCTACTGAAATTCGTGGTAGATCGAGGAAGGAAAAAAAAAGAAGAAATTTAAAACTGGGTAAGGAACAAAAAAAGTATTATTACAAGACTTATTATTTTTCGTAAGAAGATTGTCTCGAGATGCCCAGCTCGTTAACCTTTATCCTTCCATGGAGCACGAAATAAAATGATGCTACATTGTACAAAGTACAAAGACGAAGATATAATGGTTTTTCCGTGATTCGTGTAAAATGAATTTTTTTGGAAAAATTTCAATTTCAACCTTACCAACGTTAAAGAGAACTATGCTGTTTCAGTTCTGGTAGTACATGCTAGACCAATGGTATTAGGGCACTGGCACCAGCGCGCGTGTAAGCTCTACTACGTGTTCGAGTGGTGAGTTATTTTTTTAATTTTCCCCAAGCCACGATTACGCGGTTCGCCATTCGTCAGGACCCTCGCCGCGTCATTATAAACTCGTGTAAAAGCGCGGAAGCACACCAACGCAACACCACGCGTTCACGCAACCCAGACACGCGCCTCACTTTAGCAATTCGCCGCCACTTTCGCGGCTGTGTTAAACCGAGCATCGCTCGTCTGTAAATGCTCCGAAAAGCACAGAGGATCGCACAACTCGAAGCAGTTAATTCTCAAATTTCCGGAAGGTGCCGCCTTCGAGTATATGGCTGTACGAGATAGAGAAAGAGGAAGAGGGTTGGAGTCACGGGCACTGAGTACTCAGGCTTAATATTTATTTGTAATCTGCTTCGGAGAGATTGCTCGCTTCCGTTCAGGATTGGATAAGGGACGGGCACTGTCATTTCCGGAGACATTAATTGCCAAAGACAGTGGACGAGTGTACCAAGTCGAGAGACGCCTCGTTGAAATTCCTCCAATTCCGTTCGTTCCTTCTACTCCACTTTCACCAGGAAGTAGCGAATCAAACGGGAGAGAGAGAGAAAAGTGTAACGCGTTGCCACAGAGTGAGAGAGAGTGAGAAAGAGAGAGAGAGGAGAAAGCTGAGATCTTTAATTTTTTAGTAAAGACCCATTGATTTCTGGCTCAGCTTCTTTTTTGGTTGATTAATATCTTTCTAGGTGATACAAGTACCTTCCTGATCTTTACCCATGAAGTTCGTGTAATTAATTACGGTCGAATCATTATAAAAGTTTTTTTACACCCCAACAGGTACTACGAACGTGATTAAGTTGTTGTGTTTTAAATGCGGTCGTGCCGATGCTCCTTGCGGCTATAGTGCTTCGGGGATGCTGGAAGGGGTTGGTCTCCGCTTCGCCCTTTACGGTCGTCAGCCATTAAAAGATAAAGGGATGTTATTGAAAACAACGTGGGTAGTAGCAGCAAGGCTTTGCTGAAGTAAAATTCACGTCGGACTTTTCACTTTTCCCATCATCCTTGGCTCTTCTCTCTGACCCATAGTCTTCACCCTCTTTGGGACATCTTTCCCTCGCGATCTACACCTTGCTCAATCCCTTTCGCTCCTACTGGAGAGTTCACGGTCCACCCAGGGAAAAAAAGGATGTCAACGAGGGGTTAAATTAATAAAAATCGATCAGGAGAAAAATACGCGCGGACACGTACCCCGTGGGTAATTATCCGGTTGTAAGAAATTCTATTCCGCCGGGGAGAGAAAGGGAGAGAGAGTGAGTGAGAGGGGGAGAGAGGAAGAGAGAAGGAGAGCTCCTCTTTATTCCACCTCGCACCGAGGTCAAGCGGGTAAAAAAAAAAGAAGCTGATGAAAGGAGGATGGAAGATAAAGCGGATGTTGAAGCTACCCGACACCACTGTGAATGGATGAAGAATTCGCGGCCGATTAACGTCGCCTTTGGATTTCCCTATTTCGAATTTCAGATTTGAGGGGGTTCGACCAAACGGCACTCTAGTTCCTCAGGACTCTACACGGCAATCGATTTGTATGGCGTTGTACATCTTGCACCCTTGCAGTGGTAATCAATTTCGTCGGACTAGGTTACAACGCTCACGAAAGGCAGTGACTCTCAGTGAGCGTCCGAGTACCGGAAATTGAAAGTCTGGAACGTGACTTCTTGGCTTCCTGGAAGACGTTACATAACGTAATATGACGGTGTCTTTTCTCAGAAAACCCACCTTCCCGACACTGTCTTACATTGACCTTATTAATTTCCTTATCAACCAATCTATACATCCACCTCAACATATACGCGTTATACTATATATGCTCTCGAATGCTATATGGGTTTTCTCAAATAATACCCCGACAATATAGACACTACACGTGTACACCACTGTACGAAAACCATCCTGTGCAACTTCGTCATATCGAAATTTTCCTATTAAATCACTGTCAATTCACGACGCTTTAGGATAACGTCGACCCGTTATAATCGATTCAGCCTGATTACGGTTAACTGGCGTCGTCTGAAGTTTACGAGCGCGTGAACGTACCTATAGGGCCTTCTATAGTATTCGCGTCAGACTGCGCCATTATCGTCCCTGCCTTCACCAGCAAGGAAATACGTGCATGTCAATAACGTCAAAGAGCCGTAAACTTCAGAAAATTTGTCATCCCCCCCCCCCTCGGGTAACCGTCTCGTCTCGCCGTCGCAGTCTTTAAATCTTAAAGAAAACCTCGAAAAAAAAATCCAACACTAAAAAAAATCTCTCCGCAATCCGGTGGTTTATTCAGGGTGAAGAGGGAGTGCATTATCGGCACGACTCGTATACGTGTTTATATCGGCTTTTACAAGCGGTTAACGCGAACGCGTCGTTCGTGTTTTCGTACAAACGGTTCGCCCATTTGTCGGTTTGTACGTCAACGTTAGCGTCGGTCTACGTAACGGGTGTTCCGCAAGTAACGGCACATACCTGTACAGAGTATACATCGTAGAGGGAGAAAGCTAGTCGAGTCCTGGGGTTATAAAGGGTACATACATAGACGTATGCGAGGGGCTGATTGCGTCCGGCCGAGATGATTGCTTTTCGCGTGGCGATCTACACACACGTCCCCCTATACCTATGCTACTCGAAATCCCAGTACGTGCACGTATTAGGGATTCGCGTGTAGCTACTACTACGAATTCACGGCAACAGACCTATGGCCGATTACTGTACATGTACTGGCTGAATCCTACTCCTCCATGTTTCAATATTCCGATAGTTTATTCGTCTGGACCGATGGCCGCCTCCTACCGCCAGAAAATCACTTCCATTTTAGTTAACGCTCCCGTTCACCTACATACATATCTGTATGCACGTAATATTACACGATTCAAGTAATAACGAACCGGGCCACTCTCCCGTGAGAATACTTCGGATTCCCGGAGGGATGCTGAAGAGGAAAATTTAGGAAGACTTTTCTATTATGTTTCAGGTAGGAGATACGATTCACGTCAAGCGTTGTTTATATACCTATATTACGTGTCCCTTCCTCGTATGCCCATGAGAACGTATTCTGGGGTTACTTGAAAAGTGATACTAGTCACCGTTGATAGTGCATATCAACTGTGATCAAGTGCACAGACTAGACTGATGAGAACTGGATTTTATAACACGTATATATATAAAGCATTGCATATCCATGATATACTCGAAATTGATCTTAATCCGTAATCCGGCATATTTAGACTCCTCCGTCTGTTCACTCCCAAGGTACTTAACGTGGGCGAACGGGCGCTACACTGCCGCTGGTACTACTTGCGCTGCTACTACTACCATTTCTAGTACTGCTGCTACTACCATTACTATGGCAGCGGTACTCTTCAGTAGGAAATAAGGGTGAGATAGATAAGTCTATAGAGTGTGAGATTTAAGAGGTGGATTGTATTTTGTTTGAGCTCCGTGTTCTTGGAAGCAAAGGCACTTATATTCAGAGAGGCAGACGGCGCAAGACATCCTGTGCATTATGCATGACGCGCTTAATCTCCGTACCAGAGTGATCCCTATTATTGGGTTAAACTAAAATTTCTGGGGAGGCAGTACGGTTTTCGAATTCAGTATGTAACTTTTCTCAATATACACCAAAATAATGGTACCAACAATCATTTTTTATTATTCTGACGTTTTCATCGTCGACTGATTGCCACAGTTTTGTCTCGTAGATAGAGATTTTATCTTGGACAATTCGTCGATTGTTATGGAAATTTCCATGACGCGACGAGTCGCAGAGAATTTTTCCAATGGATAAAATCGTACTCGAACTTCCGTAAGCAGCAACTCGATCGCATGTTTCTATATACGTATATACATATTTCACATGTACTGTTAAAATCTAGCGTACAGCACGAATATGTGTTTCTACGTGTATTCGTGTCATGATAAAATCTAACAAATTTTTTCATAATGAATTATTGTACATCGTTATTCCTTCACAGTTATTATAATATACGTGTTACTTTACTCGAATGAATGATTTTCCTTCTGCTTCTAATTAAACTAGAAAATATTTCGTTTTCTCAGATAAACCAGACTCTGAATAGAATAACAGTCGGAACTGATGATGATATTAATTATACATGCACGTCCTATCTCTGACCAAGGCATGCCTACATCATTTACTTGTGATACAGGGATGTTTAGCAAGCTTATATATATATACAGGAATGAACTAGGAGAGAATCAAGAACAGAGCAATATACAGTAAAGAGCGTTCGTAATGCGACGTAAGGGCTTTGTCCGTATCCAAGGGTAGTGTCCGAACCCCATGTTACAGCTTGTACCGATCCTGACATTAAATTTTCAAATATCCTCTACACTTTACCTAAAAGACATATATAAAAAATTGAAACAGTTTTCATTTTCCTTAAAATACCGTAACGTCTCAGAATCCCGAAATTAATGAATACCGACTGTCGTTCTATTTTTAATTGAACATTTTGTGATTCGATCGACCCAAATTGCTATCCATGAAAAAGTTTTCTTTTTTCAAGATATTTTTTCTTGGTAAAAGTTTTCCGGTTAGAAAAAACTTTTTCGGGGTATGAAGAAACGTTTTTATAAAAAAATTCTTATTTGGATATTCTCTAATTATATATTAATCAGGGGTGGCATGTTTTTCTTTGTAATATAAGTTATACTCGTATATCCTATATTTACGTACGCAGGTATAATTCTTGGATCTGGCTCAATATACAAAGTGGTGACTTCAAGGAAGGCTGAATCGATGTCTTTATTATCGATGACTTTAACCGGCAGTCGTATGACTCGTGTGTGTAAGGCTATCCGTTTGAGGTGCTGTGTAGATACATTGTTATACCGTGGAATTCCTATGTGTGTATCAGTGGTAAAACAGCTTGGGGCGGAAGAGGGTGGCTGCGGGCAAACGCGAAGGCGATATAACGTAAGTAGCGGTTTTATTTTACTGGTAGCAGTAGGTAACCCCCCGAGCGAAGCGTCGTCATTTTTCTTTTATTGCCATGACTTCGCGTCGTGTTATTATCTCTCGTTGAACCCCCACGTCGCACCCTCGTGGAACCCAGTGAACGATAGTGCCAAGCCAAGAGAGAAAACGACGACTCTATAGAGCGTAACAACGTTTACCAAGTCACCAGGCCACCACTTGACCTCCATATAGTGAAACTTTATTAAAAATATCGATAGCAACCCCATTCCAGACACTCACCAACCCCTTGTCTAGATATATACATATACGTGTATATAATATCCTACTACCTCCTTTAATATATCATATATATCAAGTAACTGTTATAAAATTAAACAATTTTCATTAATCCTGAAAATTGTCAAAATCAAAATTAACAAATAAATTATTTTCATTCGTACAAAATAACGTGATCCTGATCCGCTAAGTATTAGTAGATCTTGCCCATTCTCTCCCACGGGAATAAGAGGATCTTATCCCTCTTATCCGTCAGTTCGCACTGTTTCCATTTTGAATTCTCAAGCAAGGATTACTTGAGTCAAGAAAATCAGTAGAACAAAAATACGTTCTACGCAAGATCATTACTGTGGATCGCACTGGGCAACGGATTAGAAATGAAGAAAGCTTCAGGTTATTGCTCAAAGAATGGACGGGTACTCGAAAGTAGGTATATAGAAATATACGCAGACAGTGCATGTCAAAGAATTATTGGTAATGCGACGGCCTTTTCGGACCATTGGATTTGATAGCTTCATACTTTACGAAATCGAACCGGAGACCGCATTCGTGTCTGCCTCTATCTTATATACTGCCCCACTAAAAATCTTGGCTTGGACAATAGATAATAGAAAGATACAACCGGACTTCTTTTATCTGCTATCCCGCTAAGGATCTACGTTGGGTAGACGGTACAGTGTAAGCTCGAGCATTCAGCAACCGTTGGTACGTACTGTATATAGAAAAATAAATGACGGAATGATGTTTATAGTATACCCAGTAATAAGAGAAACAATGAACAACGAAGGGGATGAAATTTCATCTAGACCTCCTGACGTGAACAGGGGCTATTAGAGTATTAGGGGTTTGGTCGCGGGGATGCAGCCACTTGCCCGTAACTATATGCTGGCGTACTTGATAGTAACACGGCAAGTACTAAGCGAGAAGCACTAAGACCCGGGGAGCTCCAGGAAGTAGATGCTTGTCAGCGGAAACTTAATTAAATATCCAAAGTGGATGCCGGAATTACTACAATTAGTATGACGGCTCTTCTAGTCACCCTACCTACTCGGCGGTCCCGTCTGTCCCACCCGCGGTATTAGTACTTAATGTCTAATAAACGTCACACTTTAGAGCCACCCGCACCCTCTCGCCCCTCGTGTCATCCCGCGCTGTTCTCGTTCTTCGTTATTTTTTTTATTTCACCTCTTTTCGCCCCACGAAACCCTCCGAGATAACGAGGGTTCCCTTATAAAACTCACCATGGCTCACGCGCGCGAAACGTGTATACAGGGTGATTCGATGAAAAGTTCACTTCGCCTTAATTTTCGACGTTTTTACATTTGCGAAGTCACTCGAAGGACGTTTTAGTAATTAACTGACCTGACTTAGAAAAATTCTTCAAAAATTTCGGATTTGTCGTTCCGCATCATGAATTAACAAAAACCTGGAATTATATACGAAATTCAATAAAACCTGACTATTTTTCACACTATAAACTGAATGCGTGCTATATCGTATATCTGCATCGATTCGAAACATTTTCGATACTATCGAATCCCCACTTGACATATATTGGATATGCGAAAATACTGAATAATTTGATATTTCACAGTGTGATGGATAAGTGTTGTTTTATAGGTTTGGTATCAAAAAATCCTATATACCGACAGAGTACTGTAATACACCACAGTGTACATAGCCAGATGTGGATGAGTCAGAGAATATCGAAATATTATTTAATTACTGATAAGCGAAACGTTTAATCAAAATCGATAGGAATTATTTATTGGAAATATATCGGCTGACGTAATTATCTTCAAGAAATCCATAGACAATTGAAATGGATAAGGGATGACTGGCTGATAGACCGGAACTATCGTCAGGGAAAAGCCGAAGGGAGTTCGGAGTGAAAAGAAGGATAATAGGTATAAAAGGGTAAAAACATATTAAAAAAAGAAGGAAAAAGTAAAACAGTAAGATAGAGGATAAGACGTAGCTATATACAAGTATCCATTGGTGCGGCAGGAACAGTTTACAACAGAATATTGTCCCGTGTAAGCCGCTCTCCAATATTTCATCAACTTTCTTATTCCTTCCTTTTTCCTGGTTCTACTGGTACCCCAAGCCGATCTCGATCACGGTTCCCCTTCTCTCCACCCTCCCCTCCGATTCCTTACATATCAGAGACGAGAATGGGCCGCGCAAACTACGTCCAAGTATTTTACAAGGCTTCTTCTGTAAGAAAATGCTGTATCTCAGATATTTTCACCGAACCGACTATTTGACCGTATATATAATATAATAGTCGGTTCGAGTCAACTCTATTCCGTGGACTCGGTTTCCTCTCCGTTCTATTACAGTTGTACGATCCTCATTTTTCCTGTTGGGAAAAGGTAAAACTCTTTCATGGGATTCTCTAATGCTGTGTAACGATATTACAAAGTGATTGCCAATTATATGGAGTATTTTGTAAACTTTTCAAATGCACCGGATGATCGTGGTGAATGGGACGATAACCACGATAACGAATGGATATTCTTTACTCCTTGTGAAAGGGAAACACTGGGCGGATATGAAAGTAGACATTTATCGCCGTATTATCTGAAAAATTCTGGACCGCGCGATATTAAATACGGCTTTTAGCGGAGTAATGAATTTCACGTGGGATGAGACAGCCGCTCTCGTATGGTTGACGTAAGGAATTGCTACCGCGAAATTATTTCCTTTATAAATCAGCAGCCATACATTTCAACGGCCGACTCATTTTCCCACCCCTGGGTAATACTATTTTTCTCCCTTAACCAGGAAGCTAACCGCGAATCCTGTTATATACACATATACACAGACGCAAGCAGCCAATCGCAACCTAGGGTCAGGTCAAGTTTTTGTTGTTAGAAAATGACAAGTATATAGGGGATGCTCGTATAATGATATCATCATAGGATGCTTAAGCCATGTATTATATAGGTACTACTAATCATAAGAATAGGTTTATACTGATTCAACATGGACGTTTAGTCGGACAGTCTAGGAGTAACACTATGAGGGTTGCTTGATTTGCCAAAGGAGTGAAGGCGGGGATGTAGTAATTTGTCGGCTTGGGAAAGCGGCTGGTTCGAAGCTGATAACAGGGGGTGGTCCATTCTCCTCTGATTCAAGCCCCCCGCTATCCACCCGACACCAGCAAGCCCGCACCCCCTATTTCTACTTACAAGCAACCCTCCTTGCAATTCTCGGCATCTAAGACGTCCTGCGCCTCCTCAATCTCTCACACACTTCATCCCTTCTATCTATCGTTAGAAAATCAAATCACGCCATATTAAAAAAAAAAGTAAAAGCAAACCTAAGTCGTAAGAAATTAACAAAAATTCAACCCTAATTTCTACCCGCATATTATCAACGTTAACGTATAGCATTTCCGTAAGAGATTTTTTTTTTATTAACAAACAAAAAATCTTTAATCCCGTCTGTACCGTGAAACTACGAACGTGGAGACACTAATGCGAATTGTGTCCCGGCAGGGTAGAAATACAGTTGAGACTCCCTTAATCCGAGAATCTTGTCGACTTGAAATTCTTGGATTTGCTGATTGGCCGCAGCAAACAAAGTTAGACGCCTAATCTCGTTTCCTCGACGTTTCCACGGCGTTTCTACGACTCCTTCCGAAATTCACTCTGCCCGCCCTACAGCCCTTCTGTACAGCCGCTCTCTCCCCAATCAGTTTAGCATTAACCTGGAAAAGTTCTAATTACTCGGTGTGAGGAGAATAACCATTAGTTTCGTCTACTTAAAAACTTCAGTATCTAATGTCCGTAGTGTAGAAGTGGCAAGAAGAACCTAGCCCCACCTTTATACCTTATACAGTCCCTTTGGTGTCGTTAGCCAAAGGCAACGAAAACATTGAAGGGATAAGATTTAGGTCCTGCATCCGAAATCCATCGAGAAATCCGTAAAAAAAAAAGAAAAAAAAAACTTAAAAACGTCAATACTCTGGTACAGCGAGGTTAAGAAGAAAATTCTTTTTAATTTTTAATTGCAAAATCAAAAGCGATAATGTATAGCAAAGCTTTCAGCTAAATTCTCATAAAGCTTTACAAGAAGACAGCTTTCTCTCATTTCCAGAATTAAGCTTACCAGTTAAAGCACACGTTTGCCGCTTTGCCTTGAGTCAGTATCTTTAATATGTCCGACGATGTGAAATTAAAGCCTCTCCAAGCTCACGTTAACCCTGAGCTTACGTAATCCTGCATTCCAGTCTGACACGTTGGCAGTACCGCAAAATGGGATGGAATTTAAAATTTGCAAAAAAAAAAGGATTTGATCGAAATTATTTATTCTCGATCGTACGAATTCATTGCTGTTGGATATTGTGCTTAGTTGAATATTGTATTTCATTGTTGTGATTTATTTGTTCAACCCTTGGTATAAGGGAGTCAATGAGAAATGCAACACTACTTAGACATTCTCTTCTCAAATATACCAACAGACTCCTAACAGTGTTTGTATCTCGCACACATTGGTTCAGCTTCATGCATCCGTACTCACCCTTGTCCACAGCCCTTCAGTTTGCTACCCCAACGTAATACATTCCGGGGAACCGCTCCAATTAGAGAATTCTTTTTAGATAACTGCCAAACTCTACGACGTGACGTCACAAGTTACTCATATCAGACTCGTATCAAACTATTGTAGTTTGGTAGCGAGTATCATGGTGATCTATACATAGAATCCAGCTGAAGAGCAGTAATCAATGTACAGAAATGTTTAAGTTAAAATTCTGGTAAGAGATACTGTTTATGATTTATCAATCTAGAATACAAATTTTTATAGCATTCAATTAAAAATTATTGGAAATGAAAATTGTACGGTAAATGTCAATGGGTGTTAATTTTCGATACAGGAATATTTTAAATATATCTTTCATAATGTACCAACATGCGAGAACTAACCATCCGAGAATAGTTAACCAATATTACCGCAGGGAATTCAAGTAAATTTGCTATTCTCCAAATCTTTGATCAGGTTTCACCTATGAATAAGAAAGTTGCCAAGGTACCAATTCTCCTCACGGATCCAGCGTGACTTCCGTTTCCTGGCTACTTCTCGTTTGAGCATCATTAAACTGTACAAAAGGGCTAAGGGGGACAGGACACCAAGGAGCGCCGGCGGCGTTTGGTAAAAAAAAAATTGTCACGAAATCGTCAGCTTTCCGGTGGACTTGTAATAAAATTAATTGAATTGAAAGAGCCTATTCTTTCGAATACGTAATTATTTTCATCTCATTGTCGCACTTTTAACGTAACCCGTCTAGGTGCATCTGCGAGATAGTGTCGCGCCTGGCGACCGGAAATGGCGGCAGCTGAGATGCCGGAAGTAAGATGGCGACTACACTGCGCCAACGGCTTCAGCGATTCTCATACTCTCGACGCATCCAACGAATAATTCTCCAGCTCATTTTAAATAGTTATAATGAAATTATCATTGTTTGAAAATGTTTTTACAGTAGGTAATGCATGAACTCCCTTTCAGTATGTGGTTATTATTGCTGTATGTAAAGTATGTTTACCTTGTACAGTACATTTAAATTTTACGTTCACAAAATATTTGTTGCCCAGATTTTTTTTCAGAATAAAAATATGAACTTTTAATATTAAATTGTCAGGGTGGGAAAATGGTGGTAATCGTCAAGGAAATCTATTATCTGTTTTCGAAAGAAGATACTGATAACAGACTGTATCGAGATTGATAAGATTGTAAATAAGGCTACAGAACTGCCACCAGCCTGAAAATGACAAAAACTCGAGAGTTGCATGCAACTCTTATGATAAAGTAGGACTGTTTTCAAGGGATGAATTTACCCTCAGTTATCGTCGGTAATGCAGTGCTTCATAGAAATCAATACGTAGTGTTCAGGGTAACTTGAGAATTACCATCCCTTACAAAATTAATTTTCTATCCATGATAAAGGTTGTTCTAAATACACGAAGTTACCTATCGGCTATGTTATCAGTAAAGTACCGATAAAAGATAACAGTTTTTTAAATCACGAACTACTGCCATCTTCGGAAACAAACACGGTCCTTGATTCAAAAGATAACTTTTTGTTTGATCGATACTCACTGACAAAATTTTACTGGGTAATATCACGACTTCACAGTGAAGATACGTCAACCTCGTGGATTTGAGGGTTAATTTTTTTTTGTAGAGATGTAGTCAGTCTTGTATGTGATTTGTGAAATTTTTTGTAAAAATTGTCGTGTCAAAATGTGCGACTCTTCGAAGTGGAAGCTAACTAGCCAATGTCGAAATCAAAATCATTATCGTTTTGTGGCCACGAATAAGTACGTAATGGGTATTTGTATGCACTGTGAATAATTCATGTAAGTTTTTAAACTTGTAGATATGAATTCCCTGTTCCTCGATCGAAATCATATTGGGACAAGGTCTGTCGGGAATCTGAAGAAAAATTTAAAAAAGTAAGAAAACCATTTATCCAATTCCCAATTAACCATTCTAAAATAAATCCCAGTCATATTGATAACTCTATAGAATTTAAAGAATCTATTGATCCTATTGTTAAAATTTCACCACCTTCTCCTTTGCACACTATCTCCTTATACGATAATGAGAAACAATTCGATGTAACAAATTTTGAGGACGATAATGAAACGATTCATGGTCAAATTAGTAGTGTAGAAAATGACAAAATCAATTCCTTATCAAAATCTGATCCTAACATGTCTCAAATTTCTAATCTAATAACAGACTTCTTAGTAAACAGTAAAGTTGACTCAGCAAAAACATGTCCTTATCATAAAAATGAACCGCCGATAAAAATATTTGATGACAATTTAAAAAAAGTTTTACCAAAACGTAAAGTGACATCGTCAAAGGTCAAGAGTTCGAAGTTACAAAATGACGAGATAAATTTGTCGAAAGCGAAGGCAAAGAAATCATGTTCTGGCTACGTGGTCACAGAGTCTGATGATAAGAATGAAAAAATTCATAACAGACCAAGAACTGCAGGAACTCAAAATTTATCGAAAATTCAAGTGATCGAGAGCAATCTGAATACCATTCTAAGAATTCCGAAACTCGAAGAGATGGAGAGAGAAATAAATCTTCAATCGAGCACAATGCTAAATTCCACGGAAGTGAGAAAAATCGAGGAGAAACTCGAAAGTTTCTCAGGACTCCAGAAAGTCAAAGAACTCAAAGTTCCAAAACTGGGAACTGTGAGCTTATATCCGAGCTTTAACAAAGCAATGTCCATCGAGAGTCTGGACGAAGTTTACAAGTGTTCAAATGAAAATAAAAAGTCACTGGAGTTTCCAAAAATCACGGATGCATTAATATATCCGGAAAATGCTGCAAGGTTAAATAAACCGGAGAACAGACCGGAAGAAGGTAAAGACTTGTTAAAAGTGCCGAAATTGAGTGGCGCGAGTTCTTATTCGAGCTTCAATAAATTATCCTCAGGTGATAGCGTAGATAAGGAAGATGAAGAAAGAACCCCCACCAAAGATCTTGAAAGAGGATACGAGAGGACTACGAAACGAAGTCAGAACTTTCTGAAGGTCCCAAAATTCAGTACTCTAAGTTCATATCCAAGTTTTAGCAGTCTAGTTACAGACAGCCTCGACAATGAGGACAATAGCGTATTTTCGTCTCAAGCGCCTTCGATAACAGCCACTTCGAATGAATTTAAAATACCGAAAGTCAAATCTGAAAAAAAAACTGACAAAGTTGAAAGTAATAAGTTGCCAAATAGTATAGAATCGAAGAAAAAGTATTCTCTTAAGCATTCCGTGAAGTATGCATATAGGGCTTTGAAATTTTTGACTCCGAATAAAAATTTGAATTTCACCTCAAAGACTTATGACTCTTTAGAAAAATCTACGTCGAGCAGCACTCGTTCGAGTTCGAGCTCAGATATTTCAGAATCGAAAAATAAAAGTGTTTGCCGCAAGAAACGTCTAAGCGATAGTTCTTTGAATTTTGAAACTGTTTGCTCAAAATTGCAAGAAAAAGCTTCCACGCATTTGGATGACGGTTTTTTAGTTTCACACTCAAAATTTTTAGAAAGGACCGAGTCTGTTACAATTCCAACAACAACAAGGACTACCTCTGGCTCAAGTACAAAATTTGACGAACCTATTTTAGTAAATGACTTTTCAAAAACTCTTAAAAAAATTCCCGAAATTCGTATGTTTCCTAGAAAAAATAAGGACAGATGTTTAGCATGTCTATATAAGACTTTCGAGGAGCCAATAAAAGTCAAAGAGGAATTACCTGTGACGGTTTTAAAATCAATTTTGGAAAAGCCAAAATTGAAAATATCCCACAGTGAATCCAGTTCAATAAGTCTACCTGATTTGGATACCATAAGCAAATTGGAGTCAGAATGTGAGGAAGGCAAATCGTTTGATCAGTCAAAGGGTATCGATGCTTCCCATTTGTCATCACCAGCTCAGTCGGTTCTGTCGCGATACATGACAGAAGTAACGAAATCTCCTTTGAGAATGTCGGAAAATCACTTCCAACAAACAGTCAGCCAGTCTATATCCCCTCAGGCTTCGCAGATTTTAAAACCAACGTCAAAGTCCTTATCGGTATCTTCTGAACATTCTAAAGCATCTTCCATCAGTGGTCAGAGTTCAGAGTCAGATGACACGCAAATTCCAACGGATCAAAAATTGTCATCGTATAAATATTTCGTGCCTTGTCATGCTCCTCTTAATCTGAGACCCAGTCTGGAACCACTAAAAGCACTTAAATTTAAAAAACCAATGTCTATGCATTCCAGAAGTGCTTCAGTTGTAAAAGCTGCTGATGGAAGTGATCTTGAGGAGAGTACGGATGATAGTTTTGATGTAAAACAGGAAACAATACGCAACTTCACTATGAAAGATCCTAGCAAGATCATCGATGGCTCCGAAGAAGAGGACTCGATAGTATCAATGAGAAGGTCGACAGAAAATTTGGAAAATTTTCCAAAAGGTACAAAATCATTCGAAACGATGGAAACTAATAACGAATTGACAGATTCTAGAACGATGGATGCAGTCGAGGATGAAGTAGAGATGAGGAATAAGAATTCTTTAGAAAAAAGCAAAATACTTATGAAAATGAAATCAGTGTCTGGGGATATATCAAAATTGAAATCGTTTGACGATACACGATTATACAAATCCATGGATGATAAAAAAAGTCATAAATTGATGCAAAGTCAATCCACAATGAACTTGAAATTAAATTCGGCGAAATCAGAGAAAGAGTCAGACACACGAACGTCTTGTAACGATTCAAATATTTTATCGGAAAGTAAATCAAAGTTTAAAAAACCCGCGAACGAAAAATTATCTCTCATATTAAGTAACGATTTAATAAAGCGTTTAGAAAAGTCCATAAGCGATAATGATACTGCGTTAGAGATATTAAAAATTCTAACTACTGAATACTTGGAAAAAATAGCAGATGATAAAAAGTGGTCAATCAGTAAGAGAATTGAAAAATCTAATATAATAGCGACAAATTTACTTAAGCTTTTAGTAGAGTCAAAACAGTATCTACATCCTGACAAATTTCCCTCTAACCTAGAATTCTCATCAAAACAGCCACTCCTCTGCAATTCCCGTCAACTTAAAAGAAACCTACCCCCAAAATCCTACAACCTCGTAGCACCAATTTTGGGTTTGGAGAAAGAGTATCACAAAAAGTCAACGACAGAACGGAAAGAATCCCAAAAAAGCAAACTTTCAAAAACTCACAGCATACGGCGCAAATCTAGCGAAACTTCATTCGACCTGATTGTACGTATTTCAAAAGTTATCTTAACATCAATTCCAATTTAGATAATATTATCTATCCTGAGTCCATTTAAGGTCTACCCACCATCATCACGACGATCTGATTTATCTGATAGTAGTGAAAAAGCCGCTTTCCAACAACAATTAAATCCTTATGCTCTATTTTTGAAAAAATCAAGACGCAAGGTATTATTAATTTATTATTCTTAGTGAACGTAACTGAAAACAATATCTAATTAATTGTCAATCTTGATTACAATAGGCCGTCACCTGGAGACCGCTAAAGGAAATCGACTTGAAAGGATATGATCCGGAAGCGACACTGAACATGCGTGCCACAAGGATAACGAACAAAATTTGCGAGGATTTCTGTCAATGGCTACGAGGACTCGGTGGGACCAACGAAGGAATAGACGAGGAAGTCCTGAAAGACATGTTTCAGATCGACTTTATGGCAGATGCTTGTAGGACTGTGCAGGTGTGATATTTTTATTTTGAAAGACAGACAGAAATTTGTAAAAGACCATTGCCTTGGATACATTATTTTGTAGGTAATGATAAAAGAAATGCCAATGGTACCGACGGCAGTAGCTCTTACCAGAAATACTCCAGACGCTGGTGAGCTTGTTTTGACCAGAAAGCACTTGATCAGGGATGCAAAAGCTGAAAGAAAGTCAAAGAAAACCATAGGCTTCGGTACGAGTCTGCCTAAAGAATTGAAAATTATCCCACCAAAAAATCAGGTGGAAGCTAAATGGCTACAGTGCGAAAATGTACCAAAAGACTTGGAAACAATGTCAGCGGTCTGGAAAGGAATTACTCACCTGGACAGCGTGAAAGGATTCACACATTGGATGAAGAACCATCATAATGTAAACAATAAAAAATACTCGATACTAAATTTCCAAAATTTTAATACAGCAATTAAGTACATAAATTTCGAATTTCAGACACCCCTTCCAAAAATTTTAAAAAGTGCCTCATCGACCTTCCCATCGGAAACAAGACAGTCCCAAGACCACGGGTTCGCGCACATGGAATTGAATCTGGACCAAATAAAGAGTCTGAAAGTGGTAGACATCGATACTGAAAATTCTTACGTTTAACAATGACACAAATCATTGATTAATCTGTGTCATGAAATCCAATATGGAGACACGTCTCTCGCCGCAAAATCTACAGAATGAAATATCCAGGTAACCTAGGGGATGAAATGGCCATAGAGAGTATGTGTACTCAACTCTCCTCTATCAGTGCCTGGTCCAACGTTGTGCCGTTATGCAACACACGTTAATGACATACCAAACGCCCGTTCCATGTACGCGGCTGACGGTTAACCCCCAAAGCCTCTCTGCAGACTCGGGTGGACTCGCCCTGACTCACCCTCTATCGAGTACGAATTTGTAACTAGTCTAGGTTTGGGCTGCAGGTCGCACTAGCCATGCAAAACCTGAAGACTTATTTGCGATCGTGTCAAATCAATGAATCGAACGTCAAGAGTGCTTACGAAATTGGTCAGTGTACTTTGCACTATATTGGTATATATACAATTAGATTCAGTGATTCGCTTAAGCAATCAATCTATATGACATAAAATTCATTTACAATAATAAAATTTTGCTTAAACCTTAAAACTAGTCAACAATTAAGATACTAATTAATAATTTTGTTTTGTCGATAAATTTGAAGTTTTTTGCAGTTTTTTTTGTTTTCAGTGATTAAGCTCAACAGGTTCATAAGCACTTTTCCAAATATCTACTAGACATACGGAACTGTGAAATCTGTAGAACATTGTCAATGGTACAGTCATGTGCTTTAGGATTGTCCAAAGGACCTTCCCATAGAATTCGTATCTATCGTCTTGCATGTCGGTTGATTTGATTTCGAAAGTTTCAATTATCCAAAGTGCCACGTTGCAGATTACTAGGAAAGTGATGAGTTCGCGGCCGGGCTTTTCAATTCGGTATTTCTTTGCGTTCGAGCATCGTCTAAGTCCGTCGATGATCAGGGGGGTTTGAATCAGTACTTGCGTCAGCTGAAACAATTTTACATAAATACTCTTCGGTCTTATTACTTAGAATATCATATTTGACAATGAATATAACAAATACCGTACCCCCAGAATGATTAAGAAGATCTTTAACCCATCACGCTTCTGGGCTGCTGGGACAATGCTAAAGATGGCGTATAAAAAGAATGCCGGAATAGCTATAAATAACAGTATATCATCCAGCAGTGAAATAGGATGATGATTAACATCTAATCTGATTATTTTCCTATAGGCCAATATTGCTGAGAGAGTCATGACTGTCAATAGAACGGCTTCGGTTACCTGATTGGCCCAAATACCAATCGCAGCGTACTCCCTAAAATATTCCGAAGGAATCGATCACCCAGTTACGAGTATGCATGTTTATAAATAAATAAACTCACGGTTCAGCCACGGCAATGAAGAAAAGAATTATTGAGACGATTGAGGCAACAAGAACTAATATGCCACCAAAAAGTCCACGGTTGGTGTGAGTGCAATCCGCATGTAAAATAATGTTACTTCCAGCTTCCGGTCCTGCCAGAGGTGGACAGGGAACACCCTCGGCGCTGCTTCCGCCACCTCTCTTACAATCGCCAATGTTATTCCAGATTATGTACAAAATTCCCACTGTAACAGTAATACCATCAGCATACCCAAAATTCATACGATAAATTATCTTAAGTGCTAATTGGTCTTTTGAATTATTCATATCATTTATTTTAATCGGCTTACCAATGAGAATGCTATACTCGATGGTAAAAGGGTACAAGTATGGTGAAAATCTTTCGTATATAACATTCAATTCGATATGTTGACACTCGGTATTGATGAAACTTCCGTTTAGGAATTCTAACAAATCTCTGGCACCTCTTTCTTGATAAGAGGTCAAAGGTAGGGCCACAGATGCACTACCGTCCGAAGAAATAAGTGCTGCCACCTCTGCAGTATCATCCTCGGGTGTCTGTTGAGTAAAAAAAATATTAGAGAAAATTTTCGTTGTCTGATACTGACAGTCGTTATATACCGTATACTAAGTAGTGCACCTGATCTGCAGCATTTGCATGTCGCGATAAGGAATCAGTACTCTCACGAACTATTGCCCAAACCCAAAAACAAATGCTGGATCCAATCATATGCATCACCAATATCCTCGATATCTCCTTACAGTGATTAATGATAACCTGTGAAAATTGTATGATAAATTTTCTTTGTGAAAAATCATGAAATTTTTAGAAACTCACGTTGGCGTACTTGAAGATAAAGAACAATTGAAAGAAGGAGTAAATCGGATAAACCACGTCAAAGATAAGTGCCACCAGACTGAAGCATTCATGTAATTCTTCGGATGTCAAGAAAAAGATCTAAGATAAAACACAATTAAGTCAGCAAAAGGATAACGTATCAATGAAATTATAAATTTGAAGATTTTACTGAAAAATTGAATAATGGTAGGATTATTCATTCACCTCGTATACCAATAAGAGTCCACTATGTATTAAGTGTCCAAAGCAAAAGACAGCTGCTCCAACTTTCAAATAAAAACTTCCAGAGTGTCTACCAACAGCAAAGCAAAATCCGTGATTAAGCACCGATACAATATTCACGTTTAGATTAACAGAGGAAATTTCATCCTCCTTATCGTAATTTGTCGTGGCCTTAAAATGTTTTTTCGCCTTATTAGCATAACTTCGAATATCAAAAAATAGATATCCCAGGTAAACGAATCCAACGAGTACCAGATATAGATTGAAAGTCTAAAAGAAAAAAACAATTATTTATATTAACGAATAAAATCACTGAATCACTCATAATCATATTTATATATCAACTATCAATCTTACAGCAGCCAAAGAGGAGTTCACCGTGAGAATATCAGCCACATAGATAACCATACCAAGAGTAACTAAAAATACAGCATAGATGCAAGATATGATGATAGAGATAAAAGATCTGCAAAAAAAGAGAAGAAATCAATTATCAGCATCGTAAAAACGTATCGCAACGAGTTCGCCGGTTACACCGAGTAAATGGGAACAAAGGAGATTAAAGGGGAAACATCTGTTCCACCGAAGTGTAATGCAATGTACAAATGTATAGCCAGACGTTGGATATATCGTAAAGGAGATTTGAGCAAAATATTGGGAAGTCAGTAAATAGCTCGGTCACGCCTGTCTCTGGTTACGACAGACGCGAAAGTCTCGAAAGGCTGTTGTCAGATCTGCCATCGAGTTCCGACAAAAACGTGATTGCCTCATTTGCAATATTCCTTCGTTTCGCGCACCGCGAAGTTCCTCTCCCGGCCATCCTCAATCCCACGTTTCCATTTCTCAACGACTCGAAACATCGGATTTTTTTTCTCAGAGCCTAGAATAGCGTTTCGGTTGCTCCGGGATACGATACGGGAACCTTCGTCACGAATGAAAAAAGAGATGATGACGCCACCGTCGCACCTCGTTAAACGTCTTGTTCCTGAAGATAACACCTGACGCTCACCTGAACATATTTTTCTTCTTTTCACCCGAGGTCGGTGGTGGGATTTGTCCATGGGAGCTTGCAGCTTCGCTGTGTATGCTTGCCGAACTATTGAATCCCTTGTTGATACCATTGTTGAGCCCATTGCTCTTGTTTACTACGTGAGCCTCGACGCTTCTTGGCGTTTTCGTACCATTCGCGTAACTTATTACACTTGGTGCTGCAATCAGTAAATTTCGTTTGCTCGTTACGTTTCCTATGTATCGCATAACAGAACAGTATTCAATAAATCCTCAATCATTTACCATACGTGTAATATTCGTTTGATGGTACATCAGAGACATTCTGTAGGCTAGTTAAATTTGGAATGGACTCCTGCGACTCTCTCGATATGCCACGTAGGACAGCCTGAGGTAGCACCAGTTGCAGTACCATATTTCCATTATTATTTCCCTGCAAATAAAAAAAAAAAAAAAAAAAAAAAAAAAAAAAAAAAAAAAAAAAAAAAAAAAAAAAAAAAAAAAAAAAAAATCTTTACACAAATTAGTAACGGTCGTTGCAAATGAATTCAAGCTTGTCGCCCGTGAAGATCAACGCCTTTCGCAATAGATTTCCTCCAGGTACGAGACTCTCACTTTCTTCGTGGAATTCCAAAAAATTGGCTTCGACTCTACATTACTTACACTTTCAAACGGAATCAGCCGCACTTGTTTCGATTACATGCTCGACAATGGATTCACTGCTAGTTCAGCCACAGTCAATAGGCTTTTACGCAATCCTCTACGGTACATTTTTTTTTTTTCATTATATGGATATTCATATTTTTTTGTTCTCTACACCTTTTGCGTAACGTCGACAATTAGTTTCGAGCTGTCGCACTCGAGTCGGACGATTTTGCGAGAGGCGCATGCGCAATGATGAATTATAATAATTCGAGCATCAGACGTAGCGGATGTATAAAACAAGTTAAGAATGATAATTAGTGGAATATTGATGAATTTCTCGCAACGTGGCATGGAAATAACAATAATATTAAACTCCGAACCATTATTATACCAGTACGTACGTAACAGTATAAAACATATTCCAGATCGTGGACTCCTGATTAATTAGCTCTCTCCGTGCAAACTTGGAAAGTTCGAAGTGTCGTCAGACACTAGAACGGGGAACATCTCTAGACGACGCTTGGAAATATTCGAGGGATAAGCCGGCGAAGATATCGCAACGGATCTTGCATTAATCTTGCATAATTTTCGAGAGAGCCAAGATAGACCGCGCGACGAATCAGCTCTCGGATTATTGCAGGAATTCTTGTCCACTTGCAGGTTAGCTCCGACTAACAATAAGATATCCACCGGTAGGAGCCCGAGATGGAATTGTTCGAAAGAAGAAAGAAAAACAGACGAATTTGCAGTTGCGTGTTGTGTCGACAAATCGATACGCGAGATAAAAATATTGGACAGATCGTGCAATTCCGAGTAAACGTAACGGCTGGTCGACCAGTTTACTTTCATATTCGAGTGATGCCGAAACTCACAAGAACGGCTCCCAATTAATTTACGTACGAGAAGCATCTGCATAGGCGTTGAATAACGATCGAGTACTCTAATTAACCGAGGAATCGTCGCCGCGACGGAATCGAACATGAGCCTACGCGGACTTTCAATGTTTTCCGTATCGCAGCCGTCCTCTTTCGCGGCATCCCCAATCGCCATTATCTTTCTGCAGAATTTCTTCTTTTTATTTGCTGTCTCCTTTCGAGCGCAGCTACCAAAGGATTTCCCACGAGACGTCCACTTTACCTGCGCTTCATTTTCGTGGGCTCTATACACACGAACCGTGTCCCGCAGTGGGTGACGGTTCCGAAGGAGAACTGAGGATGGAGGAAAATATCGAAAGATGAAAATAGAAGGCACAGCGATGGACAGAAAAAAAAAGAAGAGAGAAAGTGTCGAAGCGTCCTAGGCCGTATACAATATATATGTATAGTTGACTATGAGCCCGAGTGGCCATTGGCTATCCGTTGCGCTCCACTTGCAACGATTCTCTCAAGCGAGAAATTTAACAAGGCACACGCTCCTTCCTCGCGACACCTAACATTACGGGCGAACGCTTCACTTTTAATTACTTCAATTTACCAAGTGCCTTTGGGCCCTGCTTGGAAGCTACCCTGCCGAAGCGCACTTAGTAGGGATGATTCACACCGCGGGGTAATAACGTGCAGTGGGCTGGAGGGGTCGGCAGGGGTTGGAAAAGAGCTGGTGGGGTAGAGACAGGGTCTCAGGACGCCAACCCATATATGGAAGCCTAGTCGATTCGCCTGGACCGCAAGAAAAGCCTCCTGAACTCTCTTCTCTCGTATCTATGCATTATTTATAAGATGCCGCTGCGAATCGATCAGCATCCACCAGAGGCGCGATGCTCGCGCTCTCGCAGAGCTACGAAAATGTAAAAGGGCCCATGAGAGAATCTGAACGTGTCATATATCTTGGCTTTACTCTCCTATGGCTATTATAGTTATTTTCTTGGCGAGATGAAAGAAAGTAGGAGGAAAAGATATGTTACGAGCTTTTGATGAACTTACCGTGATCCATGGACGATTTGCCCAGTTGGCGCGGTCGACGTTTTTTGAAACGTCAGAATTTCGATCTGTCTTAGTATCCGCAAGATCCACTTTAAATCCGTATTCTACCGATTTTAGGAAGGAAGTCGTCACCTTTTAACGTTGCACTACGTCTACTACGCGTATCGATCTCCCGCGAATGCCGAGACACTTGCGATTTCTGGTGGCACATCGAGGAGTGAAATTTGCAGAAATACTGATCCCCAGAACGTAATGAGAAACGTTCACTGGCTAACTGAACTGTAAGTCTCCCCGTTAGGGTCTCTTAAAACTTTCGCTTTCCTCAACGGTCTAGCCTGCTGCGTTATACTAGGCTAACGATCCTACAGGTAGATGTATGTTATATGGGGGTCCGAATGCAAAGCAGTTACTAATGTAGCTGATTAACTTTTCGCTGTAACTTCTTGACAATAAAGACGCTCTTATTATTATTAACATATATTACATATAACAGACATGCTACAGAATCTATAGTACAGAGGAAACAAACTCTACAGTTTCCGGTGATTTTGACAAATCATTTCGTGATTTATTAGCAAGACATAGAAATGATAACATTGTCCAACTCTGAATTGTACACAGATTAATTTTATTATCGATTCGTGGAGACGTATCGTGTACGTCCCTTACGAGTGATACTTCATGCAGTCATACGAGGACAGACGCCCCATGACGAGAAAAATATATATATTAAATCTGTTCTGTTATCCGACAACATGAGTCTTTACCTTACGGAAGAGAATTCATTTTTAAGCTACCAAGCTGATCGATCAATCTTTACATCGTCCGGATTAAACCAAGGCGGCGTGTAAATCGACTTTTAATCCGCTGCGTCTTAATATCAATGGCCCCGCGTATTCAGAATTCTACGTAATTATGTATTTGTATCATTGAGCAAAATCGATATTTCTTCACATTCCAATTTTTTTTATTTACTTCAGCGAACGCGAGATAATGCTTCCTTGAAAAGTTCTCGGTACACTCACCTCGGTATTCACAGAACTTACTTCGTAAGCGACGCCCTTGTTGCTTGCATCATCCAGTTGCAGACTGAACGGTCTTTTGTAGACTCTTGATGACGTTGGGATCTCATTCAGCGACCGCGGCCTTTGAACTTTGAATTCCTTATCTTCTCCGTTCTATTAGCCGTCGAAAGAAAAAGGAAGATAATAAAAAAGAATCAAATATTTGAAGAGGTCTCAGCATAAGAATTGAATACTCCTTGACGCCCTTTGGGAACGGCGAAAGAAAAACGCACCACTGCGTGACGATGCCTCACGACGTTCTCGTCGAAAACGTCATACTCTTCCAGGCTATATCCAGGATTATCCACGCCCTGGACCTTGTCCGTCCCCGAGTCACCAAACTTCCACTCCGTGTCCTTCCTGTACTCCGACTGAGCCCCAAGCGTCTCCTTATGAGGCTTGAACTCCATTTTGACCAATTTTGGTTCACCCGATGCTGGGTTCAAATCCGCTGGGACATCCTCGCTGAGACTAACTCGAAATCTAATCGCAGTTTATGGTAAAATATGAAACTTGTTTTTCGATTCTGATAACAGATATTAATCTTTTGGATTACCTGTGATTAACCACACCGTAGTACGGTACTGCCTCTGATTGCGGGGAAATGCTATTCTTCATCGTCTTATGTTCTTAATTGTATTCTTGCCCTTTATCGCGTGTCTTTCATGTCTTTTATTTTATCTATTTTTATATCACACAGACTCCTGCGAGCGGCACTTGAAATTCAGATTTGAGGAGTTACCGACGTCTTGAACGAGAGTCTCAACTGCTTTAAACGGATCGGCTTTTATAGATCTAAGACTTGCAATCTCTATCGCAATCAATTATACTGCTGAAACATATCACTGTACTATTAATGTCGAACACCTGATTAGTATCAATTTTCATTCAGTATTTTATTTTACGGAAACGTCCGAGTGCAGATTCTCGACTCTGTGATTAAACAACAGTTCGTCCTTGGTATTAATATATTATTAAGTATATTATTAAAATGTGTTACCAACCTGTAGTAGAGACGATAAGAGACGTATTTTCTTAATGAATTATCAATTTTGTGTAACACTCATTTTATAACTATATAAAATATTTAAAAAATTATGTTCCAGGTTGATACGTTACGCTGACGAATATCATGAAAGGACTGATCGCGATTACAGTCCTCGACTGTTCTAATTAAGCGGATCAATCAGGGAGGCCTATAGGTCTGAAGCATAGCCGCGACGATTCAAAGAGATAACGTTGAGGATATTATGAGATTTCACAGTGACAGATCATCCTGTGGATTTGGTTAATGTCCACTGATTAATTATCGTACCAATATATTTATTTGCGATTGACCATCTCTGTGTTGACCCTTACAAGATCGTAGCAAACTGAATATGTTAAAAAATATGGAAAATACAAGAAAACTTAAAAGTAAGTAAATACGTTATTCTTTATTATTGTCTTTTATGGATTTTCATAACATTTTCAATTTTTACTATTAAATCTGTAATCCTGTTGCATACATGTTTTGTACATTGAGTGAACTGAGATGATAATAGCCGGGCGATTCGCTTCGTTACACAGGACACACACCCATTCTGAAATCAGATGGGAAGTATTTCCTGTCGAGCATTCATTCGTTCAACCTATTGTCCTTCTGTTAGCATGGCGTATCCCTCTCCCCATTAGATGTTTCCTTCTTTTTTTTTTTTTTTTTTCTTTAACCTGTAACACGGTAGTCGCAACAGGCCGCGAGCCGCGCCTTATTTACGCGTATACAAAGAAAACGAATAAAGTGGATCAGACCAATTTCGGTATAATTGTTTATGTGATGATCATATGATTTTTAAGAAAACGAACCGAAGCGGGATACAATTACTCAGTGGATGAGAGAATACTAGAGAATCGATGGGAAGAAGACGAGGAGCGATGAAAAGTATAACATGACGTAGGTATAGTCGCTGGGCAGACGCATTACCATAAATTTTCGCCTCCGCCGAGTTTCGTACACATTTCTGTCATGGATTTTTTTGTTTCTTTTCCATCTCTGGCACATTCACGTTCCTTCGTTCCACGGTGCCTGGCTCCTTTTTTACCAAGACTGAAAAATCTTAACAAATTTTCAAGCGGTACCAGTAGTACCTCTTCCTTCTCCCATATACATATATATATGTATATATCATAAGGTAAGCAGATGTCTCAGGTGTACCCTGCACGTTGAACCTAATACATGCTGGAGCCAAGGAAGCGATGAGAAAAATGGTTTAGGAAAAATAAGCAGTGATCCTTCGTGTGAAAAGGATGCAAGTTAATCCTGATACAGGATCCTTGGTGAGGGGTAAACTTAGAAGACGGTTACGTCCCTGAATAACCGAGTTCGCTGCTCTCGTGAAAGAGTAATTTTTCTCTAGTGTACTTGATTGAGTTGTTAAGAGATGCTGTAGTTTTACGTAGTAAACAAGTTAAGCGTCAACCAAGAACACCTACGGGTCGAAAGTCCTGGTCCTGGATAGATGAAAACCGGGATGACGCGCGCAACCCCCTCTAATACCAGGAAACATGTTTACCGGCCAAGCTTTTCTTCCCCTCTCCTTTTCTTCTCACTTCTCTTATTTTTTTTCTCCTCTTTCTTGTCCGCACTCCGAACAACCCCCGCGCTCAACATTTTTCACCTCCTTCATATATGTTCAAGCACCCAGTGGTAATCCTATATCTCTAGGGAAAAAAGCACCATTGTAGCGATAAGATATCACCAGGCCTCTTTGATCGTCCTACGATCGAAATAGTACGGCCGCCCAGACTGCGCTGAATTATTCTACCAATAAGGAGAGTAAGAGAGAAAGTACACTATTTTTATTCACTGTTTGGCTCATGCCAGACCTTCCCAGGAAGTAAAGAGGATCGATCGTACACACGTCGAACTATCAAGTCCGTAAAGAGTACTGGATATAGAACCCTATGATTCCACGTTATTGTAATGGACTTTGGCGTACATCCGGTCTCACCCGGAAGGCCGCTCCCGTCATGCTTAGTCCCATGTCAGGCCCCTCTCTCGCTATATCCACCAACACTGGTTTAACCACCATCACTATACTCATTCTTCTATTTCACTGATGCGTTATGTTATTGTTAAAGGACGTTCCCGACTGTCGCTATTGATTTCGTATTCACTGCCGAGTCTCAGTGCATCGGTGTCCTGTGACCGTTCGACATGATCCGGGCTACATCGGTTTAGTGAAAAATTTAAATTATCACAATTTTATCACCAATGATAGGAGTGTCAAATATTTCAAGTGAATAAGTTTCTTCAAAGTGATTCAGACTGTAGCAGGTACAATATTTATCCAAGGGACAAACACGTACGTATATACAGGGTGATTAAAAGTTCGTGGTACAACCACGAAGGTTCAAATTTTGGACCAACAAGTAACTCGAAAGCGCAAAATAAAATATTATCACTCGAGGCTTCCTTTTTGAAAAAATTCACTTTGAAAATTAAACCAGTACGCGTAAAGTCCGAAGAAGTGAGTGGATCTCACTGAAGATCACTCCGTAATGATAAATTGCAACATAAGTGTTTGCAGCACATACCCCTGATGCCAGGAACATGTACGTGAATTTATGACAACTATATCTTGTCATGTCAATCGATCGATACAAAACTGATGGTTAATACTAATAATAATAAATGAGATAATAAGACTCATGTAATACAAAGGACCATTGTACCTATCACGTACACGGTAAATCGTGATAGCGTATGGAAAATTAAAAATAAATATACTGGTCTTTAATGAAATGATTTGAAGTGACATTAAAAGAGAAAAATGAATTTTCTCAAAAACAAAGTCTCCTATGGAGAAAAAGTATTCTACAATTTTGATTAATTTTTTTCACGAAGAATCTGTACCTTGTTTATTGTACCACAAATTTCAGCACACTATATACATCACATGTAATTCCGATACCTATAAACTTTCCAAGAGAGCGATTTCTTACCCTTGCAAAGTGGAACCCGTGACGATGCTAACACGCGACAGTCCAAAGTACAAGCCGGTGGCTCCCTGTTCAAAGTAAGCAATTAGACAAACACACGGACACGAAGTGGTCACACTTCTAGCTGGTTTAACCGAACCCTTAGCCAATGTGGTACCGCGTGCCTACCGTATCCACAACCCCTATCGTCCCAGATAGTGTATGTAGGCCAGAAGAGGGTGCAGACCGGTCGGAGTCGACGAGGTATCCTCGCACATTCAAATGACATGGACTCGAGGGTAATAGGAGGAGTATGGGGTTAGAACGAAAGGAGGACGATGGGGTGAGTTCAAGGGGTTGGCCAGGATAGTCAGAGAGGCCACAAAGTATATTTACATATGAAGCTGCGGTCAAAGCCTTTACTTTGCGAAGGTTCCTCTTGCCATTGCTACCTAATACCTACAGCTATACAATTTTCGATTTGGTCTTGTAGAGCTGCGAGATACGTACGATAATCCTGCAGTTATACTCACCCTCCTTCGAGGGAAGCATCCCTTCTGGAAAGTGTCAAGATCGTGGTATCACTGATACATCTAATTTTATAGAAACTTTATATACCGTTATCGATATCACGAATCAGGCTGACTCTCCCTATAGAGATGCTGTGACGATCTTTGGCGGATATTGTTATTCTATACTCAAATTATTTCCACTCTTGATCAAAAGATGCTGCGTAAGACTGAAAGGTATAGTTAAGGTAGATAAAGAGAGACAAACAGATAAATGTATAGGAATTAGGATAACGCGAAGTCCCTATACGCAACATCAAGGAGATCGTTTAAAACGGTTTCTTCGCTTTCGTTATCTTGTTCAAATGAATTCAGCAGCCACAGAAATCAGTGGTTATCAGTACTAAAGAAGATACAGTGTAGTATGGAGCTTGCTAGGGTGCACGTCGGGGGTCTTCTCTCTGGTTAGAATGGAAATTGAATTCCACCCTCAGCCATTCCTCATCTCACTCTCTCTTTAGCCCTCTCTCCCTTCGGTACTCTCACTCCTCGCGATTCACCCTCCCTATATACCTCCCGGCATCCTCCGCTTTCCTCAATTCCCTTGTCACCCAGCTGCCCGACAAACCCCTATTCCCTAGCACACCGCCAGCCCGATTCGACTGAATTTCAAGGATTTGGGTTACCTGCTACGCTCGGCGAACTTCCAGCCACCGCCAGGACGATTGACTCTCGACAATCGCTTCCTAGACGTTCTCACGTAGGATCGTGATCTACGTGATAATATTGCCCACAGCATCCGGATATCTAAGAAAAAGCTTACTAGACGAGTATCTTAAGTGTAGGCGGTCACGAAAATATAGGGTATGTCGCAAAAGAAATGCTAGAACGAAAACGAGCCCGAAGATGCTGTAAATAAAAATGAGAAAGATATCTTCTTGAAATGCGAATCTCTGGCTTGGTTTTTTTCACGATTTTCCTTCCGCCAGGCCCACTGGGGTTGGAAGGCCTGCGGCTAGAAGGCACCGGGAAAGTATAAGGGTAGAGAACGAGGGTTAGGTACGAGCGTGCTCCCGTGGTACGAGGGGGGTAATTACGTGTCGGGGCTGACTTATAGCGTCTAAATCAGTGTCATCCAGGCTTCCCCGTCTTGGGGCTGTCCTCCCTATACACTTCTATGGATAGAAAAGGTCTGGGAGCAATCTCAGATTTCGTATCCTCTACCTGTGGAATAGCTCAGCCAATCCGAAGAACAGCTAACATCTATCTATGCGCGTATCTCGCGTATATTGATATAAAATTTGGAAAAACTTTGCAGAAAAATCCTTTACTCGGCAGAATTCCTGAGAATCCTGGGGAGTTAGGCATCGTGCGAATCTCAAGGCCGTTACAGAAAATTGGTCGTTCCTTCGGGCATAGACGAGGATTTCGAGAAGTTCTGATTACGCCAGCTTGAAGCCTCCTCTCTCTCTCTCTCTCTCTCTCTCTCTCTCTCTCTCTCTCGCTCTGTCACTCTCTCTTACTCTTACTCGGTCTCTCTTACTTTAACTCATAGAGATCTCCGCACCTCTCTCGTACTCGCACTACACATACGCTTCCGTGCGAATCACAATGGATCGCGTTTCCGTGCGCTTAACAGGTGCTACGAGGAAACTTAAGTGGGGAACTTTATTAAACGATATTTCTCTAATTATCTCGCGCGCGCACCGACCCCGAAGCAGCGCATTAACTGTATCTACCCATAAACATAACGGGCCACTAAACTTACTTGTGCTCTCCAGCTCTACTTTTGCACCGCCATCTTGCCCAACGTCTTCTGCTCGTTTTCTCTCGTTCCCTTGGTAAAGGACTGGTCGTAGCGGGTGATATTACTAATGGCGTTGGTACTACCAAAAGATGGGACAGGCGTGTACAAGGGAGCTACAGAAAAAGAAAGCTTAAGACCAACCCCTGCAGCTCCCCCCCCCCCCCCCCA
>NW_014333027.1:721358-825559 GCF_000341935.2 Cephus cinctus
CCCCCCACGAAGAACTGTAAAGTTGGAAAATTAAAAAGGTGAAGGCTGCTCCATGTTATCTCGGGCCGTGTTTATTGGGCCAAGAAAGCAACGCGATACTCGGGGCATTATCGAAACAACTTTCTCCCTACGGAGCTTAATTTTTAATTAAACGATTCCTCGCTCGGGATTACTCTTGCCACCCTCCTGACAATGACGGCTACAACGTGAACAGTGACATTTGCCATTGGGGAACTTTGGAAATCATTAAATTCAATGTACCCTGAGAAAATCACATGGTACAATCTTTCTATTTTCCTTCTTCCTTTTTGCTCCTTTACCTTCTAACTGAACGACGCCTGTGTCGACGCGACATACGCGAACCGACGTATTTCGAACGATTATACCGCAAAATAGATAGAATAAAATTCATGAGTCTCTCTCGAACAGCCAGGTAATTACGTGTAATTTATATTACTTGGCATTGACATGCAAATCTCCGAACAGTGCATGTCTCTACTACCTTTATCGTCGTTTCTCGCATTCTAACCCTATATCTGCCTCTCTCTCTCGCTCTCCCCCACACATCCAAAATTCATTCCTTTGCTCACTGACAGGTCGCACGGACCGGCAGGTGTCACGGATTTATTTGATTGTCTGAAATTCTTGAAAACTGGTAAATTTCCAGCGTGTTTCGGACCGCCAAATTGGATAATTGCTCGTCGACACGATACAGTATGAATTCGTGGCCTGGGGTATTCAGGATGACACTGATAGTCAGGGCTAGTATGGGTATCATACGCAATGTCAAACGGTCGGTTGACTCTGTCATTCTCGGCTGTTCCGAAAATGATTATCGATGGGGCGGGAGAGATTGTAAACGGGATGATGAGGGAAGTAAGTGAGGGTTGATTATATTGAGAACGCTTCCTGCGATCCATAGTTTAGGGGACCCAGTCGGAGCTTGATACGTATTACTGTGTTACTATACTCTCTTCCTAGGTGGATGGTGTAAGTTTTCAGGTTCACCCTGGGTAAGGATGAATCGTGGGTTTTCAAATATCTTGAACTAGGGTGCTTAATCACGCGTTACCCCCTCGGGCTACATTTACCCAGCCTCCTTATTAAGCCGGCCTACATATAATCTGCTCGCACAATTAAGTACAAGGGTTCTATTTCCAATTTCCATTATAATTGTAATTCATAGGAGGTTGGCTTTTCCGCTTTTATAACTCTATACCCTTAAATCATCCCATATCCGTATAGCGCCATCCTTCGATTTTTCTCTCGAGCTTGATCGAGAATTTATCGTTTATCCTTCGTCTAAGCTAAAGAATTAGAAATCAATGACCTATCGCTATATCATCCCCTACATCGAGAAAAAAAAATTGTACCGCCAGGAAATAAATTTGGAAATGTCCACCGTTGGCAGTGACGCTACGATGTGATATCCAATGAAAATCCCGGCCATTTTATTAGGTCGACGGAATGCGACTTCCGCCCACTTCGATGCTGTCCTCTATAGGCGACTGTTGCTTCCCTTTATATACAGCATGAAATGCTACGATATCTCCTAAGGGTAGTACTTACATCCCTTACCGAGAATAATACTTCCCAATTTCGTAATCCAAGCTAGATAGGTATTCATCCATCGTGTGATTCAGGTATTCAGGCATTCAGGCATCGAGGCGTCGAGGCATCGAGATAACCGCCATCCCCCAATACATACGTTACCATGTTTCAACCACGGGTGAATTGGTCTGCGGCCACAAATCTTTTGATCTAAACTAAAATATGAACCCGAAACAACGGCCAAAGCAAATCCGCTCAAAGTGCTTCGCCTCTTCAAAGTCCTCTCGGTTTCGTCTATCTTGCTTCATCCCGTGCGACGACATAGCCCAATGACCAATTATCTTTGTATCTTTGCCAATGGCCATCGAAGCGCGACTAAACTGTCACTGGGAAAAGGGATTGGGGACGAGGAGCCGAGAAGGTGTTGTTCAATCCTTTTTCAACGCCGTTCAATGGCTGACCAGACTGTACTGGCTGTTATGGTTGTTTGAGAAAAATTGCCTCCAGTACCTCCAAGCTCATCTCTTCTGTACTCTCATCTGTATAAAGGCTGGTCTTCCTTTAGCCTGGAATAAGGGATGAATTCTCCAAGAATCTCACGGCGAAGAATATACCTCGTAAGAGTAATCGTCCTGGCACCACGGTGAAACACGTTGTTAGTCGCCATTTTAAAATGTCCTTGCCCCAATATCTCTTCTCCTTGATCAAGGCAACCAAGACAATGGACATCTAATGCCAGGCAGAACGTACACTCATCTCATCCCTCTATCACTAGTTGGCTTGCTTCCACTTTCTATCCAGCATCCAGGGTGAGCATTGTTTGATCTCAATCCGAAATCCGGCTTTGATATAGGTTCATCGTGTCCGATGACTTTGCACTCGCGATACAAACGGAGCCTTTAATTAATATCACGATTCACGACTCAGTCAGAACCACATTGAATATCTATATACGTATATACAATTGCATTGGTTCCTCGATATCCACCCCTATCCCTTATTCCTTATCCATTTAGATATACACCGAGAATCGGTATAGACGTAGAGGATGATCTATATATTTTCCACGGGAGGCTTTCCAGTCTACTTATCATTGGCAAATCGTTTCGCATAATCATTATCCCGCTAGTAGGGATATACCCTTCCTTCGCTCCCACCAGCAATAAGACAATACAATGAAAGGGCAGAGTATTTAGTGTCCATTTGTACGGAGTCCTGCTGTGTTGAGTGCTTCTGGACGTGACGTCGTTCATCTTAGAATATCCCTTTCTCCTCCTTAACCCGCTTACCCCTCGTCCTCCTTCTATCCTCACTCTTCACGTTCTGCCTGCAGTGGCCAATCATTTCCTACTCCTCTGGGGAGCAAAACCATTCTCCACGCAGATACACAGTAATTCGACGTCGTTAGCCCGCTTTGCCATAGGACTTACCTACCAGTGGGTATAGTACGCAACTAGCCAGACTTGCATAGGAACACAGTATAAGAGTGCAGAATCGAGTGAAAACGTATAGCCACGTGTGCAGGATCGAGTTAATACAAAACTATAAGGATTCAAGTGTAATTTCTCAGGGTGGGTTTATTTAGTATGTACGGTAACATTAATTCGAAATTGCTTTCGGTCCAGCGGAGGACCCCGGTTGACGACGCCGGGCATCAAGGATCACTGATCCAGTATACCCAGCTTAGTTCTCTTGTAATTACAGGACGAGACGAGGCTTAGCCCATCCTTATTTATACGCAAGACCAACTCTCTTGGACACGCTGTTTAGCGTCCTCTTCAGGAGTTGAGAAAAACGAAAGAAAATGGCCGACGTGTTTCTCAATGCTGAGTGCCTACGTAGCTGAGGGTGTCGCTTCTTAGGGGCAATTCTACGGCTTACGTAACTGCCGTCTCTCTCCCGTTCATAACGTGCTAGGTAACTAACCTTTTAACCGTGACGTCGCGACGCCCCTATCGCACAATCGGAGACCGATTAATACAGCGTCGCCACGCAGAGCGCCGACCGCAATGCTTGAGCCTCCAGGAATATCGCTCGGAGTATCACGCGAACCTGTTAAGTTTTGGTGTGTGCATAGGAGTGTACGTGAGAACGTCGGGAATGCGTATAATGTATATTTACGATATACGTGTAATTCCACGGAAATATCGAGCGGAACGCGAATCAAAGAAAAAATTCGTCGTAATGAGGTAAACACGCAAGGAATTCACACCGGAGGTCAAAAGCGTCGAGCCTCGTGGGCTTTGAGTGCGTCGTCCAGTCACGTCCGTAAATCTGATTAGCCTAGTCCAATTTTGGAGTTTTAAGGGGGTGCCGGGGTGAGAGAGGTAGAGAGATAGGAAAATGCGGAGAAAATAATACAGAGGCAGTCACTCGTGTAGAGGCATTGATACTGGAGAACGGGAAATATCAGCCGGGATAAAGTAGAACAATGCTACCGGGATACGGGCAATGACATATCGCGTGAGATGCAACGTCGGATTAAACGAAATAAATTGCGTATTGTGCCGGGTTGGCCGCGTTACTCCGAAAAAAATCACTATTTCTACAGTCCGCGTTGTATGCTTCACTGTACACTGATGGGAACTTCTTTAATTGCTGTGCTGAGAATACATGGAGAGTCTAGGTATACGAAATTGGTTCAAGTAATTGAATGATCTGTAAGCGAACAGTAACGATAACACATCAGGATTTCCCAATAGGATCTTCCTACCTGAAACCAATTTGATCAGTTATATCCAGCTGCATGTCCTAGAAATTGACTAACCTCGGGATCCATCGATTGACATTAATTTTTTTTTATGTCTCAGAAGTGAAATGATAAATAATTATAAAACATCCTCCACGCAGAAACTGCATCCTTAAACTTGCATATTCAGGATCGAGAGTTTTGAATCGCGGCGCGCGCAGCGTGTATCTGAGAGTGGGATAGGCAGGATGTGTAGTAGGAGTGAATAGGGATAGTGCGAGAGAGAGAGGGTGAGAAGGAGTCGTGAGCAGGGGATGAAACGGCCGTACGTAGGAAAGGGTGTTGTAATGAAGCCCAAGTGAGAGACGGCGCGAGTAGGAAGCGCAAGGGAGAGAAGCGAATGAGATAGAGAGTGGGTAGTCGGGAAGGGATGAAGGGTAGTCGAATGCCAGGGTGAGGGGGATGCGCCGGGAAAGCTCCTGAAAGGGATGGAAGTAGTCGACGGCAGTAGGAGACAGAGCGAGGAAGGAGGAAGATTGGAGCTTGCGTCGAATAGAGGCCAAGAGGGAGAAGGAGCGAGACGGCGAAGAGGCGAGGGAGGCACGAGAGGGTTGACGATGGCCCGGGGTGCCTCGAGTCACACAGTCGCGCGTCAAACCCCCGAAGGAAAGCACGAGCCGCGCTCTAACATCGGAAAGCTCGATCCACAGGCGATTCTTCATACGACGCCCTTATTCGACGTCCATACGCAACCTGCGCTATCAGTATATCCGCTTATCATCAAGCCATTATCGTCAAGCCATCCTACGCGCTACCAATTTGCACGTCACTATCAGGAAGGATCTGTGATAAGAAAGCATCGTCTCAGCTTCCAATAGGAAATCCAAGAGAGACTTTCACTTTCGTTTTTCAGCAACCGGTGAGTTTTTGTTTCTCACATTTTTTCATGTAAATATAGATACGAATGAAAACTTTTGAAGAGCCCCGCGCGTTACTTCTATGGCACCTAACACTGTATCCGTACTGTAAGTTTCAAAATGTTCGAAAAGTATCACTGTGCAAAAATTCCTCCTTTCAAGAATCTCTCAATCAGTTTGAAGAGTCGGAATTTGCATTATTGAAAGCGAATCGAAAAGTGACGTCACTTCGTGCGAATCCCCTCGATTACGATTACGAAACTTTTCTTTCGACTCACTTTTGCAAAATGTTACGTCTTGCCGAAAAAAGAAAGGGACTTCAGAGGTTGTGTTATAGCGGCGGGAAAGATTCACGGGATTAATATGATCTTCGTAGTGGCTACATCGTGGCTGACGAGACGTCACGTCCAAATAGGAGTAAAAGGGATGGATATCGATTGGCGCGAACGGTTATAAGATAAAACGATAGGAGCGTTGCCGATGTACGAAGGAAACGTAACGTCCATCATTTATGAGCTTGCTCGGCGCAATAAGCAATAATAAGTCCCCGTGAAGTATAGTTACGAAGAGGCGCAGAAACGCGGCCACAGGATAGTCTGGTCTAGGGGTGCCGTTAGGTGTTAACGTCTCGTTATCGGGATTAAGTGCCAATTAAGTTCTTACCGCGATGAGATTCCGCGGCCATTAAAAGTTCTAATGTAATAAGCGCCCATTAATATCGGGAAATAGTGCGATAATACGCTTCGTGGCGTCGCTACCGTTTCCTTAACAATTTCTGTTAGTTGCTCCAGTCTCCGTCTTTAAAGTCGCCAATTGCGTCTGGCCGATACGGGTACTATTTCGCTTTCACTTTTTTCCATGCTGGTAGCGACGTTCCCTTTTTTTTTCATCACTCCCACTTACCAACCTCCCTTCTACCTAGTCTCTTGCTCTATTTTTTCTTTTAACACTTTCATAACTGTCCCGTGGACTCCAACTCACAGCGTTCGTAGAACTGATGGCCGTACGATGTTTCAAAGCCAAGGTAAACTCATTCAGCTTGGCAAACTGTCTACGTGGTCCTAAAAGTAATTAGACGCTCCCTCCTATCTATGCGTATATAATTTCATGAAACAGCCAGACTTTCCTGCTCTAATTAAAAGTCGTGACCCGATGGCAGTTAATTGATGAAAATTGTAGATCGACGGATTAAGGGTAGCAAAGTGAAAAGTTAAATGACGAAAATAGAATTGAACGACTGACAGTGAAAGATTCTTGATAAACATGGTTAAAAGAAAAGTCATACTTTTTTTTTAGTTTGGCAGTAATATGACAGAGTTTTAAAGCGATAGAGACGCGCGCCACCTACCCTCGCTTTACTCCCGCGATAAATGTCGACTGGCGCTAAAGCCTAGTGCGCCGTGCAATCACCAACTCTGAAATGTTATTTAAGAAAATCTTGTATTAAGCCGAGGGCTGAACCGGGCGTCGGGACGCGCGTCGTCAGTGTAGCCCTCCCGGCGCTCTTTAACACAATTGGGCCTCATTTAAAAATCCCATCAAAAATATACTTAGGATCTCTCACACTCTTTCTCTACTACGCGAATCCCACAGACCCTCGACTCGCGTTCCATCCTCCGACCCCACCACGCCTACCTTAACCATTCCCACCTCGCACTACTCCCTCTAGCTTATTCTCCTAGTCTCTACTCTCGTCGTTTCTTCCATGGGTAACGAGAGAGAGAGAGAGAGAGAGAGAGAGAGAGAGAGAAACGTCTGATTGGATTGTAAGCTCAATTTACGCTACCTTCAGTTCTCCCTTTCTCTTGGCAAGTTTGCCGCCAACCAGAGACTAGATCCGGAAAACTAGAGTGCACTCGAGGCACGGTTTAAGCGACGTAGCCACCCTGGAAGCATTATTTCTTTCTTTCCTTTTTTTTTACTTTTTTTTCTTATTGTCGTTTTCTTTCCTTTCCCACCCTTTCTTTCCTCTCCCTCTCGTCCGCTTTCGAATCTCCCGGGTTCACCCAGAAAGTCTTCTGATCCTTTCGAGTGTCTCGAGGACTACCGAGGATGAACTCCTGTGGTATCGTCACAGAGAGTCACGTGCCTAAGAGCACATATTTATACTCGAGGGACTCTTATGACCTGCAAACACGTGAAATCGCCTAAGTATATAAAGGACTAACAGGCCTGGCGAGTTTCCTGTTAAAACCGCAAATTTTTAGAGTCCATAACTTTTAAATAGTTTGAGATGTCAGGGTGATTCAATGGTGTGTTTTGCATTGATTTTTGCATATTAATATCTGGATACACTTAAAAGTCATAGACCCTCGAGGAAGTGTCCGCGTGCTAAATTTCAAATCGCTTCTATACGGAGAAAATTTTTCATTATTTTTCCTATGAAATTCACGATAAAATTTATCGTAGCAACTAGTAATCGTAATCATTGCATTCTCATTGTACATCTCGCTTATGACACACGATATTTTGAGTGGCTCCAAGTAAATTTGAGTCCATAGGTTAATATTGTTATTCCTATTTTTTACTGCGTTTCACGGTAAAATTTACCTAACTCAATGTAACATTTTCTGTATTTCAATAAAAATCTGATGGTTATAACCAAAAAGGGATTTTCACACCATTGCGAAACGTATAGTGTTATTTAGGGGTTTGCATCAGCTGAAGTTAGCTCACCCATTCAATCTTTATGGTAGAACCATATTCAGACTGTTCAATAAACCTACATACATTTATTAACCTGAATTATACTTTTCGAATACTTATTTCTAATTCTCTGCACGTGCGTGAGAGAATAGTTAAAACAAATGAATATAAATTAAACACTTTATTAGGTAAGCTTCAAAAGAAAACAAAATTCCAAAAATTACGAAAATTTACCGTAAAAATCCTAGAAGTCTTCAGAAATGCATATAAAAAGTCACTATATTTTTCGTGGTTCACTTGAAAGATCGTGAATTTCATAGTAATCATTAATAAAAAATTCTTTCCGTGTAGACATATTTATAATTCCCTGTATAATTTCTATCAACGATACAGAATCGTATTGTACTATGGGGACAGAAGCATTATTCAAAAGCATATTTCTTCTTTTCACAATTTTCTCAATTTCTCAGTTCCACAAAAAATTTCACGGAATTTCTTTACCGGCAACCACGGGGCAATCGGCCGCTGTCGCTCGATACTTATCCAAACGTCTCGAATTATTAATAAAGTTTTGATATCCGACCGCAAGGAAAACAAGCACAATAGTATGGAATGTTATTCTCGATATTGAAGTAGTTGGATTTCTCTCTAAATTATATATAAACTTAACTACAAGATATCACACACACGAAAACGAAGACTAGCGAGGAAGAGAAATGGGGGTGAAAAACACACACCTCGAAGCAGTATTTGAGCGCAGATTATAAAAGGATTAAAGGAGACTTTATTAACGGTGTGCTCCTGTGGCTGCCGGCTGCCTGGCTCCTGGGTTGCCATCTACTCGCTGTCCCTTTTAAGCCAAGATTCCAACCTAAAGTATCTTAATCTTTAATTAACGCGCTTCCCTTAATTATGACGTAATTGCAATTAGATAGCGTATCAACCCGCCCCTGGAAAAGTTCGCCATCTCGCGTCATCAGCCTTCATTCCGCGATGTCCAATTAACAGAAACCAATAACAGTCAAAAACAAGGATATTCAAATTTTTATTACCGTATATAGAAAATAGTCAGCAAATCATTTTTTTAAATAAATAAAAGTATTTTTTCCAATAAAAAATGTTCTTTTAAAAAATTCTATCGATCCCCATAAACCATCTTTTTCTTAATCGAATCCTTAGCATAATTGGGTATCATGTATATGACTATGTATTAGCGTTTAAATCATAGATTACAAGACATAGACTGTAATCGATACTATAAAGAATCGCCCCTAGTGTGAAAAGTTAATTAGGCATAGTCGTAGGGAGATTACATAGATTACATAGAGATTGCTGCTTAAAGTCTGAACGTTCGATCGACTCTCGGTATCGAGATTAGAAAAGGCAATGAGCCGCTTGCATGGCTGACTGGCCAGCAGTAGGGGGTGGGTTAGAAGGTGGATGATAGATAGTAAGGACACTATATACCTGTACGAGAGTAAGAAAGGAGTAGCAGTGAAGATATAAGGAATGGGGACAAGGGGTGACTTCTTCGGGCTATTGAATAGCGCTAATTCGGATTGGGAACGGATACTAGATAGAATAATGCCAAGGTATTGCTAGCCCCATGCTACCAGTGCTAACCAGACCTGGTGAATGCTTAGCCAGGCAAAATTCTCCGAGGAATGGATATCTTCGTTTTCGAGATAGAGAAGGCAAAAAAATCTAATTAGACTTTTATACAGTATATATATACACATATATACTGTAGTATACTACAGTATTCGTATTTACCTCTTTCTGTGTATTTCGTCCAAGCAAAAGTTTTCTCTTGCTGGGGATTATAAGCAGTTCCGTAAAAAGGGATCTCATCGAATTTGCTGAATCGACTGTTCGAATTCTTAAACCGGCAGGTGTCTAGACTCCGCTCCACGAAGGTGGCGGAGTCCCATGAAAATCTGATTCTCCGCTTGTATTCCAGGAGTCTCCTTTTTTAAGCCTATTCCCTCTTTTTTTTATATCGTGCCAACGATAAATCCCAGTGGCAGGGAAAAATTTACGGGCAGCCAAAGCGACAATCAGGTTGACTGGATTTGCGATAAACTGGACTTTAATAAATGAGAGTGCATCATTGCTCTACCCGCACGAGAGAGTTTCACGGTTTAAGCATTGAGCATGCGGAACACGCCAATAAAACCATACCCTGACCCAATGCGACCCCTGTGTGCCTCCATCAATCTCGTAACGCTCTAACCCTCTGCCGAGGCTCTTCACGTTGGCAGCGCATGCTATACTGCAATTTTCCACAAGAACATTGAAACTATAATACATTGACTGTAGTTTCGAGAACTTGAGACCTCTGTCTTCTCGCTCTTCCTTGATCGACCCCCTATTGAACAAGCTTGCTTTTGAGTAATTGCACCGGATGCTTGGACAAGTTTCAGTTTACCCCGATCGTATCGCGGATACACTTAATGGAAAATAGTCAAGTAAAATTGCGGTCGTTCGATTATAACGAAACGCGTAAACTCGAATTGCTGGTAAGTTGGAATCGTTTTAAATTGCCCGCAAGTAGGCATTGTGTAAGGGAAGTGCATAGTCAGCCTAGCCGTAAGCACGGCAAAGTGTCTTTGGATAAGGAAAAAGAAAAAGTACGTCTTCTTTCCTGTGGACCTAGGTGGGTTTGTAAAAAAATTAAATTTAGTTGTAATAGGCGCGGGTGGGCGGGAAAACAACCGGCGATAAAATTACAGAGCAAGCCTTGAAAAGGAATAAAATTTTATTTTATATGCTGGAAGGCAATTTGAGTCGGAGCCGTCGTGCTATCTCGGTTAAGCCTACACCTACGTGCGGACACCCATCCTCGCATGGGATGCTGCTCTGTGTCTGGATAGGAGAATCGCATTCAGGTAAATACCTCCCTATATAAAGGGTGTACATAAAGGAGGGTACATGCACTATGAAGAGAGGCGCAAGACCGAGAGAGAGAGAGAGAGAGAGAGAGAGCAGAGAGCCCAGACTAGCACCCGGGGTAATAGCGTAGAACCATCTGCCAGAAAATCTCTTTCGTTGAATATAGTAGGTACGTAATATAATATACGATATAGGTACGCGTACAGCAGAGAGCCCAGACTAGCACCCGGGTAAATACCTCCCTATATAAAGGGTGTACATAAAGGAGGGTACATGCACTATGAAGAGAGGCGCAAGACCGAGAGAGAGAGAGAGAGAGAGAGAGAGCAGAGAGCCCAGACTAGCACCCGGGGTAATAGCGTAGAACCATCTGCCAGAAAATCTCTTTCGTTGAATATAGTAGGTACGTAATATAATATACGATATAGGTACGCGTACATGCAATGCATACCAAGTTCTTTTGACCATTCACACTTTCTAGGTATGTACCTACTACCTATTACCTACTGGATAGTATATAGGGTAGTATATATGTTAGCTCTCGGCAATCGTCAATCATAATAAAAATCTAATCTGTATATATATAACATGCATAATAGAGTAGTTAGGGTAGCACGTATTAGGAAAGTCTGAAAAAGAAGTTAAGTGTAAAATTTACGTGTACGCCCAGTCATTCGTTAGATTCGTTTCATGAGCTGTAAAGCCATTACGTTATGCACGGGGATTCGAACGGGTTACCAATTTCCGAATCCCAATGGGAAATCCAATACAAATCGAAAACACGTAAATTCCGTAAATACCGTGTGCGACAGTACTTCATCGGGAAAAATTAACATTTAAGCCCTTGGATAAAACGATAGTAAATGACTGTTGATCCTCGTAATCTCACCCTTCCTATCTGTGCTCGTGCTAGTTCTAGTATATATATACTCTGTACTACCCTCAGCCACTCTATGGACCGTATACAGCTTCCTGAATCCTGGCATACGTTACGTTTAACCAGCCCGAACGATATTTCAGTTACGGGACTTAACGAAACTGTACTATAGTATATTACTCTCTTTCGCGGATTTCCATGCTCGCGATTCACGACGATGAGCGCTTGTTATTGGTTAATTTTTTTTTATTGTATTTTCTTTGGCCAATTGTGACGTACGATCTCGTGGGTATTTTTTTTTATATGCTTGTTTGCCGTGTTGCTCTTTTGCGACTTCCTTGGCTATCGCTCTCTTTCTCTCTCTCTCTTTAGAGCTTTGAAAAGGAGGCAACAAACGCCATGTTATCTTTCATCGTGACTCTTCCTTCTCGCACTTTCGTAAAATTAAATTCGTTCGCAAACTTAGATTGCTGAGAATTTTCGCACGCCCTGGAAAACTTCTATGGACAGTCTGCCGCGTGATCTTTAATTGAACCAGAGCGGAAAGCTTAATCCAAAATTACGCCAAAACCCCCTAAGGAGGATATAGCGATAAAAGGAGAAATAAGACACACACGCAAAACGCGTATATAATTTATTGCAGGCAACGTATGCCATTATAACACTGAAATAAATTCATATGTGAAAAATGCGATAATCGCGGACGTGAGATTGCATAGGAATTTATCGATAAGAAATTCCCGATGATTTTCTGCAAAATCGGGAATCTTAATTAAGATTTTTCTCGAGGTGCCGGCGTTGACCGAGAAATGTACGAATGGACGGGTACGGAGGAAGAGGGAGAATGACGAGCATACGAAAGAGACTGAAAGAATAAAATAAAAAGGTAACTCGAATCGGAGAAAAAGAGAAGGCGAATGGAATGGCCGTAGAGGGTGGAGAGGGTGGTGGGTATGGGTGCAGAGCATTTCCGGACTATTAGAGGTCCTGGTGAGCTTCCGGTCCCGCGAGAGCGCCGATATAATTGAGCGAACGTGAAGCGAATTTCTCGAGCGTGTACCTGAGCGAATCTAGCGGAAAGCGATTTTCAGGCGCGAGGACTTTTTAGAAGGACATTAAAAGCAAATGTGGCGAAGCCGAGCCGAGAAGCTGGAGACTGCTCGGGATTTGAGCTGGGACTTCCTCCGCTTCCTGTGCCCGCCTTTCTCTCCTCGTAGCCGCACACCTCGCAAAGGGTGAAGAGGAGGCAGCGACGGTGGCGTTCCTCGAGTTTTAGAATCGTAAAATTTGAAATTGCCCAGAGCCATTTGCATTCTGCGTTTTGAGGGGTCGTTTTCGACGAATTTATTCCACCCCTACGGTGGAACCACCTGCCTTATACCTGCCCACCCATTTACCCCCTCCTGCCTTTGGCTCTCTCATCTATAGCTTCTGCTCCTTTTTTCTTTGCCTTTCCTTTATTCGCGGAAGGACGACCGAGCTCTGGGGAAAATTTTCTATCGTGAATCGACAGACATCTTTTTTTAACGCCCACGCATCTTCCTCCTTCACGTATACTAGTCGTATGCAGATGTGTACGCAGGGTCATCTTTCTTGAGAAAACGAATCATATCTACGATTGCAGGCGTTCTTAGAGCCAGCGACAAGGATTCTTTCGAGGATAACACTATCGGCGCCTCTTTTTTATTATTACCTTGGATGTCTATTTTAATCACACGAAGAACACGTGCCGAACTATTCTGATACATCTGAAGGAAATGCATGTAACGGGCAGGTTCCAACGTAAATATGAACAACAACCAGGTAAATCTAGTAGAGCCAAAGATCAAGCGCGGTATGGATCTCTTACATGTAGTATTTGCTATTCTCGAACCTCAAAGCTCACGCGTAGAATGGCTGGTAGATATCAGTGATATGGTGTCTCGTGAGGAAAGATATAAAAAAATAGAAAAAGCAAACCCAGCTTCCGGTGGTGATACCGATGCGTATAGTGAAAATCGTAAGATCAAAGAAACCGCCGAGCACCTTCAAAATATATCTATACCCTATGAAGGTAAAGTAGATAAAGTGGGACCATACTCTATGAAAACGGGTGGGCGGCAGGGGGAGGCTTTCTCATGGAATTTCCAGGTGGATATATTATTGGCGAAACATTCGGTGAAACTTAGCTAAATACACGGGGATATCTAAGTTCATTACTGTCTGTTTCGCCAAGTTTAATTAAATAGGAAACGAAGAGAAGACGGAGGAGCTGCGAGACTCGGAAAAAGAAGTTGGCAAATGCGCCCGCGGGCTAGACTAAGAGTGAGTGAGAAAGATAGCAGAGTGAGCGAACCAGTCAGGAAGGAAAGACAGGAAGAAAGACAACGAGGATCGATGCCGCAGAGTAACAATTCGAAGTAGCCAATAGGTATACCGCTTGAATCAATTTCGAATGCACGCATACCAACCTTAGCATTAAACTAACTCCCTAGACATTCCCTAGTAGAATTTCAATTCCAATTTATTCCTTTCCACCCCCTAAAAAAATAAAAGACAAGACTATCACGGTACAGCACAGCATCCCCGGAACGACTATTGTTCGCGAAACTTGACCCTAAATAATAATTTAACGTGTTGTTTTTAATTTCGTCCAGGCTCAGCGGCATCAACATGGTCTCGTGCTGTGAAAACTTTTGTTTCGCTGAAAATAACTTTTCTACTATCTTTGCATCTCTCTTTCTCTCTCTTTTCCGCTCTCAGCCGCCCTGTTACTTTTTCTCATTCGCTCCTCCTTTCTTTCTCACCTTCATTTCGTTTCTGTACCGTCTGTCTACTGTCTACGTCTTAGATATTCATTCTTCCCACGAATCCACCGACCACCCTTCGAGCTAGTTAGAGCCCGAATAAATTACCTCTGTTGCAGTGCCATTATTTATCCCTAGGACAGACAACTTTGGACTAGTCGAAAAAACAGGCCTATATACAAACTAACGTACAATGCATTGAATTCAATAACCGCCTGACACTTTAATCACAACTTTTTGACTTCCCACCTGTCGAAATGTATCTTGCATGGGATATACCCAGTGTCCTAAGAGACGCGTTCCAATTTTCATTGTTAATAAAAGCAGACGCTGAGCATTCAAACGATGAGTAGCTTTCGTGAAGTTACGTTAATATTGTATTTCAGTTGCAATGTCGTTAAGGAGTGAGAGAAGGGAGGAGAGAAAAATAGAGCAAGCGAAAGAGAGAGAAACCATAAGAGTGAGGCCTGAGAGAGGAAGAGAGACGAACATTGAATACTGTACCGTAAAGCATATAGTATACATATAGATATAAGCCTTCAGTACTGACATACATACAATCGTATCTCAAGCGGAAACTGCAAGGCTCATTGTTTCACGGCGGCGACGTTTGACGTCGCGACGCCGGCATCGTCCCTGCATCCTCAACGATATTTCCTTTCCACTTTGCAACAAGAGCGAGGCGTCTACCCCACCACACTGCTGAACTTGTTAAAACCTTCGAACAATGATCCACGAGATACGCAGTCAAGAGGCACTTTGAAAAGCTGAAAACAAAGACGCATAAATCATGCGAGTGATCTCAACTGTCATCGGCACTGGTAACGTGGGCACATACGTTATCTTTGATTAAAGGATAAAAGAGGCTTGACGACCAGAATTAAAAAACTGATGTACAGGTATAGAGTCGCGACATATAATTTTATTCCTCGAATTTAAAGTGACGGCCGAAGGGCCTAATTTCGTTGAATGAGTTGTTTGATAACTCGGTTAAATTCGCGTGCAGTCACCCAGCCAACCAACCAACCAGCCAGCCAGCCAGCCCTAGTCGCCAGGGCCCTGTATAATGGTTTGACATGGTTATTGACGTTTTAGGATGGAATCTAATTATTTGATATACGTGCTTGTCTGGCATCGCCGTGAAATACAGATACATCATGGTACACGTCGAACGGGGCACCCTCTCTCGTGCTCTTTCTCCGTCTCCCCCTCACCCTATAACCCTTCCTTCTCTCTCCCTCTCCCTCTCTCTTGCAGTCTTCGTCATTCTCACAAGCTCTTATTCGCTCGTGCGACCGTCATCCTCGTGGCCGCGGGACGCGATCGTGGTCGTTCACATGCACGAGAAACTCGAGTGTACGCTCGGCCGAGCGGGAGCTACATGTAATACACATTATTATTAGAAGCACGCAAGGATCGCAGGACTCGCAGGAGCTAATGTCATTACCGGTTACGTTAAGTGGGTCCCCGCAATATGTGTATACGCGAGAACAAGAAGATGCCACTCAACGCTTGCGAGGTACTAACGATAATTTCATATTTTTATAGCAACCGCCACGAGTATTTCTTTTAAGTCTATGAGACCCTCTGGTACAGGCGTATGCATAGTACAGGGTAGGGAGAAACTTTATTCTTAACTTTTTAATTTTTTTTTTTTTTTTTTTTTTTTTTTTTTTTTTTTTTTTTTTTTTTTTTTTTTTTTTTTTTTTTTTTTTTCCTTAATGAAAATTGTATCTGTTAAACAGCATGAGGAGGAGGAAGAAACCTTTTACGATTGGATTGCAGATTCTCTTCGTTTGCCTCAAGATTGCATTGGATAGCTAATGAAATTATGTTACCTCGCTGAAAGACACACCCCGTATATAAGGGTTGCGTAGCAGTGGAGGAGGTAGCTGCACGCCAGCGGTCACAGCCCCAGAGCATGAAGCGTCCAGGCGATATCGCAGGCTGAAGTACGTGTAGCTTCGTACACACTGTGCATACGAGAGCCGTACAGAGAGTGTACAGAGTGTACACAGAGCGAGAGACGCAGTGAAAGAGACTGCAAGGGGAACGAGGTACGGCGAGAGTTGGGTCTATACTCTTCCGCCATAGAAAAGCTCTGTAAAGCACGGAAAGAGCTTTGTGAAAAGAGCAATTGACGAGTCGCTTCCTCTGCCTATTAGAGAAAGAGACAATATTGGAAAAATCCTGTGACGCATGCGAGGGACTATCCAAAAGTACCCTTTTTTTTCTTTGGTTTTTCCTTTTTACACTTTTTATATTAATTCAACTATATTCACGTTTTTCATACCATTTTCAATATTCAACCGGAAACGTGTCTTCTCTCAATTTTACTATTGCGAGACCAAATGATGTCTATCCATTTCCTAGCGACGACTCACAACTTTCTATATACTTGAGTATATCGATTCTCTTACGTACTTTGATCTCCAGATGTTGAAGAAACTTAGGTGCGGCTCTTCGGGTCACGTCGACTGAATCATCCTACGTGCACTTCAATTTTTCTCGTAACTTTCCTCATGCACAATCGTATCGACGACTCTTCTGCCAATTCAGTGTTCCCGCTAAGCTGACGGATGTCCTTCCGGTATGAAATCAAACAGCAGCTAAATTGCGTTTAATGGGAGACTGAGAAATCAGAATCCCCAGTCCCGAAGGTGTTGTAGCACAGAGCAATACCGGGTAGCGTAATTATGTTAAGTACACTGACGAAGCATGCAAACCGTAGTGACTAAACTAGCCCATAGTTTGCTGCAGAGACTCTAGCCATCATATGTATATACACGTATATATGGACGGAGAGGAGTCTGGAGTCCCGGAGTATATTGCTAGCCAGCCTATAACGCTGTTATGGAGTAGTGCAACCACCCTTGTGATCAGGCAGTAACTAACTACGTCTCGGATATACTACATGTACCTTATACACTGGTCGTATATGTGCATATGCTAGAAGTTCCTTCCTTCGAGTGTCCTCTGGTATACGCGTCATGTACATAGTACAGCTATTCTTACGTTAGAAAAAGATACTCATGTGAAGATTCGTGCAGAGGCAATTCTTATTTTCATATAGGGTGGAAATTATACACCAGTCATCCTGGATGCTTTGGGAACCCTTACGTTTTCAAGAAAGCGAAGTTGGGGTCCGTGGACAGATTTCACGGAATTCACGTATGTCCTCTTTCTCTCCCTTTCCCGAATTTATAACACGATAGGGTAGCTGGCAAGCAGCTCGAGAAATCGGGTAGATTGATCCAATTTCTAAGGGTCGCTCTGACTTTATCTATATTCTTTCTCGATGGTAACTTTCGTACCGTTTGACGTATTCACTTTCCTGGCTAGGGAATCTCATACAGTTCTCCTTGTATACGACCTACGAATATTTCACGAACTCGAAGTGAGTTTCGAAATATTCAAGTACTCCATAGTTTTCTTCTTATCGCGCAGGCGCGTCTGTATACCGCGTGAACAAATATACCAAAAGTCTATCAGTTCCTATACGCATGTTAAGCATAAAGTTTGTTCTATTTCAGGTTGGAGGAGCAGAATGTTTTTTTTTAAATTCAACCAAGACCGACATCGCTTCGCGGCGCCTAAGGCAATTTGAGAACAATCGGACGAAAAGGAAAATGACGGTTTGAAGAAATGGCAATGTCTCAGGCGCATAACCAGGAGCAATTAGGAAATTATTGAAGATTATCCTCGCTGCACCACACTCTTCATAGTGGAGAACTGGCAAGTACCCTGAACGCCTTTCGCATTTCTCCTTCCTCCGATTTTAATTATGCCGCAGGGTTGCCTACCTCGGAGTTAGAGCCGTCCTACCCTTGGAGAGGGGTAGTCGGGTATTGGGGTAGTGGGGTAGTAAATTCATACTTAAGTCAATATACCCGCAGGGCTCAGGGCTCAGACCTCAGGGCTCACAGCTTCATTACGCGAATCCCAGCCAAGGTACCGAGTTTCATCCTGAGACTTTACTTAATCGGACCGAAATCATTTAAAGACTATCAACGAATTATCTTCCATCAATTTCTTATCAAGTATCCAAATTTCTTACCGGCAATCACGATATTCATTTATCAATGTATACGCCGGGAACTCGAGTATACCAGAGCTACGAGTATCTCCCGTTTCTTCGCGAAAACTTTCCGAAGGCTTTCACGTTCAAGCATTCCCACGGCGATCAGACCAGAAGCCACAGCCCTCTGTACGTCGCTGCGTAAAAAGAACTCTTCAGCAGTGTCAATATGGACACAGACGTCCGGGTTTCGTGACAGGCGAGCCGTTTTTTTCAAAAGTTGGTTCGTTGTCGACGAAACCTGCACGATCTGTAACCGCCTCAACATGCACAACGGAGACACGGTTTAAATAGTTCATAAACCACACGGAGAGAAGGGACAGTGGAGGTGTCAGATAATAATAAAAGAAAGGCAAACTTGACAGGGCATTCAACGAGAAGTAAAAAAAAGGAAAAGAAAAATGTGACGATGACGTTCGTGAGGATGCGCCACAAGGCGCAGACACGAGAGAAAATCGAGGAAAAAAAAGAGCACCGACAAGTGCATCCAGTCGGGTTCGTTGATGAAGTCACAGGATGATTAATACGTGTGCTAAAATCTATGAAAAATGATAGTGGCGTCCAAAGTGAAATCTCCGAGGGACGTTCCACGAGAATCAAGCTCATTATTCTCGAGAATGAAAACGGGGAGAGGTACGTCGGTCGAGTTTAAGGAAGAGCGATATTGGTCCATCCGATAAACTCGTAAGTGCAATCAGCAATCAAAATGATTAGTGGATGATGAAGAGAGTACTCATCCTGTATGGTTACGTAGTAGCGAGCATCACTCGAGGTCTGCTTAGGGGTTTCCTTAACTCGAGATTAACTTGAGGTTAATTCACTTACTAGTTGGCCCCACGGACCGTCACTAGTGCCGGCGCCACTGCTGCGGGCTGCTATTAGTATTACTCCTACTGGTATTAGTTTACTTAAGCCATATCTCGAGCACGTGTTCTATGTCAACGTTCTTGTCATGTGTATTTCTCCCTGAGGACGCTATCCAAAGACATTTATGGCGAAGGATTAATGGACGAAAATTAAGATACACGCGAATGCGTATTAGGAAACGAAAGGAATATCGTGGAACGTAAAAGCTCGGGAGATTCAAATATCCAGACGATGTAAAAACTGGAAACACAGAGGACACTGCGTTGATAATCGAAGTCCCTACGAAAATCCCAGGGAAGTTGAGCCCCTGGCTCTTTCCGTCCCCCTTAGAAAGGAGTCTGAGCACCATGAGCACCCTCTTCTTATGGCTCAAGCCACGGGCTCACTCTCGGGCTCGTCCTCGGCCTAACCCTCGCACCCTCACCCTTTACCTCGTCCCTCGATCGAGCCGTGACTTCAGCCGCGTCACCCAGTGAAACGTCTTTTCCCGGGCGAAGACCTTACACGCTGCATGATAAAACAGGCAAATTTCGTATACCAATAGGTAAACCTCCCGTACGACCTAATGCACCCAAAATATGTCCATTATTATTTTCGGGATTTACTAAACGTACAGGGACGAGCGCTCTTTTGTAAATGGGTTCAGTCAATGCTCATCATAGAGATTATATAGGCGGGTTATAACCTATTGGAAATCATAGCAGCTGGCGTGGCCGGCATAATAACGAGCAGTAATGATGATTGTCTATCAGCCAGTTGATGGTATATACTGAACATGCACGAGGTGCCATGACTCCATGTTGCACCCTGCTGGCGCGCGCGATGTATGTATATATACATATATATCTTGGCTGTTAATTGTGACGTGTGGCTAAATTAACTATCGGGTAGCTGTGAATTTACGCTATAACGACGCCCAACGTCAACGGCTACATCGTCAGCACGTGAGAATCGTTTAAACGCTTCTATCACGTCCGTGATATAAACGTTGATCGAACCTCCTGGGATTAAACGTGTCCTTACGCTCCTTTGCCAGACTGGAATATTCTCAAGCGGTACGAAACTTCGAACAGGACGAATTCACTTCCCTTTGATAACGGAGTCGCTAAATTGCTGTGGTTCTCGTTTGCCTCCATTCACTTTCTTTTTTTTTTTCATTCTCTTAAAGCCTCTCGCTTACCGTTTTTCTTTCTCGCTGCTCGCCACATCTAGCGAGATTGCACGCGCTTTCACGACGCATACCAAACCACGTGGCCGTTCGAGGAAGCTTGTCGAATAGAACTTTTTCAAATTTGCCGAGTTTTTTTATTTAACGTGCTTGGCGCCTCGACGATGCTTTAAGAGTCTGTTCCAGCGGAAAATTGTTAATAAAATGTAAAACAGGATAACCATATACATTAGTGGCAACTGTTTAAAAAATTTCATTTTTATATTTTTTTAATTCATACGCAACGATTGAAAATTTGTATATTTCATATTTATCTAATGATACGTACTACTGTATTGTTGTAAGCAGTTTCGCACGTGCAGGTGTTACTGACAAGTGGGCTTTGGACATATCTATGAGATTACGTAACAGCCATGACCACAGTGCGGAGGCTTGCATAACGGGGTTGGTCGGCAATGTACACAGCTGATGCAAGGGCGTAAATTCACGAGGGATGGGACTTTCAATTTTAATGATAAATCAAATCGTATCGCTAACAGTATCGCCGTCATGTACGTACGTGGGTAGGATATCGCGAAGCGTCATTTTTTCTCATTCTCTTTTTAACCTGGAGTCAAAGCGACTACTACACCAGGCCATTCATTAATTTCCATTGATCCCGGCGGACTCGGGACAATACTGAATGTTCTATTGCAACCTTATTATTTCAATTCCTGCCGTCCCGGCGTACAGGGTGGATCCTGAACGTTTCTCCTAGTCTCGGGTGATATCCTTTAGCTGCGTAAACCCCTTCACCTGTATACTGCCACCCTAAGAGTTTCTTTTATATTGCACTATTTTTATTTGCCGTTATTAAAAAACCACCCCCACTGCTATATACAGTATAACGCCGTCTCTCCCACATAATTCAATTCCAACCAGCTTCGTCCTATTGCACCAACCAACTGTCCAGCAGCCAGTAACACCGATCTACTCGTTCTACGTAAATGCTTTAAAAAATACACACACACAACTCTCTCTCTCTCTCTGGACTAATAAAACCTATGACGCACCCCTGCTGCATCCGCACTTAGGTAAACCGATGTCGCACCTAGCGGGATATGCAGGGGTTTCGCATTAAGCTTCCTAGGGGTGCTAAACGAGCCGTTAGGTTCTTGGCAATGTAAAAAATATACATGGAGTATATATCTCGCTAACAGAGACAGCAGCAGCAAATGCTACAGTAGAATCATGCGCGTAACCCCTCTGTAAATCCAACCACCCTCTTGCGGATCATTTATATCTTTCGGCGCTTCCGTAAACATAAAAGCAGGTGTCCGAGACTCGAAGACATATTCGGTCCCGGTTTTCCCGCGGGAGGGTCCGCGGCGTCCCTCGCGAGATTAATGTCCCCGGACTCTGCTTTTCGAGGTAGTTTTTTGATTAATTGCCGAGATACGTCAGTTGAATAAGCGCGCACGAATGCTCGCGGTGCGAAACGAGAGAAAAAGAGAGCAACGAGTGAAGACGTGGACGAAGGGACGAGAGAGTGAGAGAGAGAGTATGTGTGAGAGTGAGAAGAAAGTAAGGGGAAGAGGAGGGGATGAAATGAAGAAGAAGGATAAGAGACCAGGACCCTCTTGAAAAAGCCTTACTCTCATCGAGCCCCCATTACACTCTCATCCCGTATATAACATGCCTACCAAGGCTAGCAGTAGAGCCCATCCACCCTCGCCTACAGCCAAGCCAGAACCTCTTCAGCCTCATTAAGGCTGCATCCTCCCTAAACGGCCTGGAATTTTTATGAATTAGCCACCGAATTTTTCAGAGCTTTATTCACTTAGCCAAAGCTTGGAACTTTCCTCTAATATTAGCTGGTAATCAATCTGAAACTCACTCACTCTCTCCCACTCTTGGCTATAGGGCTACTCAGATTTATCTTATGACTGCGAGACTGTATTCTCCGGCACAAGCCATTTTATCTGCACGCTGGATTATACGGTGTCAAGTGCCTCTTCGTTTATTCGTCGATACATTCTCCGATCGGTGGAATCGTACCTATCAGAACTATCGCTCTTATCACGCCTATCGATGTAACGTTATTAAATGCATTCTTGCTATTTCCCCGTTTTATTTATTATTGGTATTGAACTGTCCGGGCGAATCACGGGCTAACTCGTCCCGTACGTGCGGTTGGCTGCTGTCTCTGTTCTACTAACGGGATCTGACAGCTCTTCTGACAGCCACGTGACATCTGCGGCAATCCCGTTACGCATCTAATTATTGTTCGCCATGTAGGCGAGCCATGTTCCTCTCGTACCGGGTGTGTACTCACCAAGGGGACCAGTATACACATATGCATTATATATATGCCGTGTGAATATAGGATAGATATTGTATAATGTAGTATGATCAGACATAGGAAACCGAGAAAAAAACATTTATTGTCTCAAGAACGACTGGTTGGAAATAGAGCTTTATGGAAACAGTAACGGCATACAGTGTATGCCAGCCATATTATTTTTACTCTGACAACTAGAGCGACGAAACACGAGGTGTTATCAAACAGGGCTTTGTCTAACTTTAATTGAAAATATTGGAATAAATTTTCCAATAGACGTAGCCAATGGAACTGTATAGCTAGGAAACTCGCTCGTCCTATTTGAGGCCGAGTTACGTAGATCGTTGTTCAAAAATGGCCCGGCGTAGTCAGCCGAGCGTTTTGGCAATTGAAATCTATCCGGCCTCCTGCCGGCCTTTCGAAAGCTAACCGGGACCTAGCACAGTACCACACTATCGGCGCTACCCATCATCCCCATCGACGTTGACGGGAACCAGCATCCCTACGAAGCTCCCCTCTACCCTCTTTCATCCGCCCAGCAATTTCAACCGTTCGGTAAATGGAGTTCAGTTCGCTGCCTGCATTTATATCCGCGTATTCGCCCTTCTGTGACCCTTCGACATGCACGGGGGATGCAGAGGAATTCGCGAATAACACCCACCCTATATATACGCATATTTATATTCTTATATTCCGATTTCGCCAATTTACATAACCCTAGCGATTCTTCGACCTTAAGATCAATCGATATATTATTTAGATATGACGCAACTTTCGCAATTTTCTATATGCATATATTTATAAAATGCATCGACGAAAAAATGCAGACTGATATACTGTGTACTAGTAGCTTTTATAAAGTAAAGGAGAAAGTGGAGCTCTCATTGAATTGTATCTATAATAGGAAACGAACCGATCCGTTAACCAATGGTGGGGGAGAAGGGGTGGAGAATAACTGTAAAGGGTTGGGCGTTACATGCACATTGGGCACGTTGAAAAAAGAAGGAAATACAGAAACGAGTGGCCGAATTGATAGCGGAATTTAGTTTGTAAACGCGAGGGAGATTGAAAGCAATTGGTACGTGCCATGATTGCGCCTACTGTAGTGTAAATATTGCTCATACCTCGTGTCAAGAATAAACATATTTCCAATTCAAATGGATACGAGTCACACCGTGGAAATTCTCCTAACGCTCTATATATATTTCACATAAAGTCATCTGTTAGGAACTCGTAAGTAATTCGCGAAACAATGATAGGTCTTAAAATTGATGATCCTCAAATTCGTAACTGCTTTGACGTAAATTTTACTAAAAAATTTGATATTCGTTCAACAGCCATTATAATCAGCCTTTTCCATTTTCTCTCTTGCCGATCTATTTTTTCACCTTTTACCTCTCTCTCTCACTCTCTCTTCTTTACTTTCTGTATCTTCTCTCCTCGTCACACTCATTCTCTTCCTCTGAATGCTCTCTCGCAGATCTTCTCCGGTAATGACGCAAATCATTGTGTAATAACCTCTCGATAGGCAGCATAGCCAGCCGAGAATTTCAGGCCGAGCAGACGCGACGGTTATCGGAGTCGATCATTCAATTTCGCGTTGCAAATTGTCCGCGCCGGAAGCTCATATCCGGGCACTTCCGGTCCCCCCTTGTCCCACCCCTGAACAGGGGGCTGACGCAGATGAGCGGCGAACTCGCTTCCGGTTGCCTGCTCACCCCTACCGAACCAACCCCTACCCCCCTTCATCTCCTGGAATCTCACCTGTCTTCCTAACCTGTCGTCCTTTTGGGAATCGCTCGTCATCCATTTTGAATTATTCAACACTCAAATATATTCTCAACGTGCGTTATGCTCTTTGCATAAATACTTAGCGTAATATTTATTTCCATTATGGCCATAGTTTGCCATAAAAATTTGAAACGCCTCAAACACATAGGAATGCAACGTAAATTCAATTAGTCCTCTTAGCAGACCCGATACCAATTTTTACCAATTTAAATGTCAATATTTATTAGTATTCCACGTCAATACTGAAACCGGTCCCATTATCGGTTAACGCTCTGTTTGTTGTTCTTGTTGATGCTCGTTACGCGGTATGCTTAGGTTGCGCATCACGCGAATCGTGCCTCGTCGTAAACGCTTAAAAAAGTGTCATAAGATCTACGAGACGCGAACGAATTGTTTTTACGTTTGGCCGCGTCTCTGGCTGTGAGAACAGATGAAATTTCCTCGGGAGAAATATTGGCTTTCCTTAAAGCCTTAACCGATTAGGATTTTAGAAGCAGTAACACGTGACTGCCTTTTTACCTACCTAAAGTTAAATCAACATTTTTAAATTACTTCATGTAGACGTGTCTAGCAAATTTTTCACAAGTTCATTGACAGTCGTGACATTTTTAAATTTGATGACTGAAACCCAGTAGAATTGAACGTTTCTATTTTTGCAAACGATATATCGCTCGTCATTTCTCGCTTTATTGCAACAACCCAATTGCAAATATGTAAACTCAGATTGATCGAGAGTCGAAATTTGAAATGAAAAAAAAAATGGTGGAAGACTATTTTTAGTTCACGCAGGGATTATGATACCAGGGATACGTGGGATTGTGAAAATGAAATTGCGTGAATGCATAGCAGTTATACTTGCATAGAAAATATCTGCAAGTGATACTCGCATGTGAAATACATATATATATAACGTATAGAGTTGCGTGCAAATTTTATTCTGTTTGAAAATCAAATCTAATGTTTGTCACGAGAAATGGGGAGAGCGTGTAAGCGATATGCGAATGTTCTAAATACAGAAGAGTTATTAGTGTTAATTAGCAAACGACTTGAGTGAAGGCGGGAGAGGAATTGACAAACGCCCTCACAGATTCATCGCATCAGTTACCAGGGTCGTAGACGCAGTATCGAGACGTGCTAATTTCTGCGCTCATGCCAAAGCTTACATATTCGCGATGCCTTCCAGGCACTTTTCACTTCGACGATCGATTCGCAAATACTCTAAGTCGTTATCAAACGACGTAAACACCTCGCGCGAGTTTCGCCGTTTCGTCGTAAGGTGATACTCAAAAAACTTGAGGAAAGGAAATCAACAGTCAACTTTAAGAAGTTTCAGGAACGACAGTGCCAAAGTGCCAGAGTGTTAAAAAAAGCCCGTGTTTCAATAAAAATCAGCATACCGGACACTTGAAGCGTCGATAAAAGAATTCGCGTGTGCAAATTTTACCTCTAACTCTTTTCTGATATTTACTGGCATACATTAGTTTCTATTTGATTTTTTTTCATGATTTCTATTCGATCCTACTGTTTCTAACGATCTGCAAAAAAATTTGATAATATTACAGACTAACTCGGTGATAAGACTGCGAAACGATGGGCAAATTTACAGATCGTGATGTCATGCGAAGAAAGCATTGAGAGATAAACCATTGAAAAAAAAGAAGAGAAAAATATATAAAAATCCTCATTCTCCCGGTAGCGCGTCTGAGTGTACGTCGCTTCAGTCTTCTGCTAAAAATTCAAAAGGGGGTGAAAATTTTCAGAGAATAAATTTCGCCAAGTTTCGTAAAATACGAGAAGAAGGAAGAAGAGAGAAGACGGGCAGAGAAGAAGAAACGGATTGAGAAAAAAATAAAGAAGGAGGGAAAGAGGAATCATGGGGGTGCGGAGGGAAGGGGAAGGAATCACTTTTTTTACATACTGAAAACTTCACACATTGTCGACGAGTAAACGGAATACGATTGTTGCGGGAATTTCGCTAAGAAACTTTTGTAAAAGTTCGCCCTTCCACGTATTTGCGCTTAACTGCCCTTACCCTTACAGACTTTACCTTCAATCCACCAACGTCCAAGTGCCGCCAGTTAATTCCAATTGGAACAACTTCTTACTACGGATCGTCATATCAGAATGGCAAATAACACAATTACCGCGTAAGTTATTAAATTCCTGATGTAATAGACATCAAGTACCCAATTGCATAAATTTTCGCAATTCCTTAAGATTTTTCATAAATTTTGTAAATCTATGTCTATTCCTATCGGCACTATTAGATCAACGTGATATTTACCTGAAATATAATTTAATTATAATTACCAAGCCATCGATAATTTCATGAATAGGATGCAAATTTCTTTAGTAAATAAGAATTTCACGTCTTGCAGTATCAGTAGCAGTTGATCAGTCGATATATCAGGGCTAGATATACTTTGAGTAAAAAAAAAAAGAAAAAAAAAATTGAATTCATCTCAAATATGATTCTACGCAGTCTGGATCCCCATGAGCCAATAATTCTACAAGCACCTGGAGAACCTTCTTCCAGCACAAACGGATTCGAACGAAGAGACAGTCACTCAGTGCCAAGAGCTAGATCGCCGAGTTTAAAAAGACAGAGTATTTCGTTAAATGCAGTCTTCAATCACAGAAGAGCTCTCTTTGGGTGATTATACAAACTATATTATATACAGATATACTTATTTATAACAACTTATCGAAATCGCACAAAGTACCCGGTGCAACTACTACTTAGCATTTCCCGAAATCACCAACAAAATTACGAACCAGAACGTCGAACCTTCGAAATTTCGCCAGGGGCCAAACAATAGGCTACATTGTGTAATAGTTTACGTGGCCAGTCCTTGTTACAGTGTGAGTACCTTATACGAATATACTAACCCGAATCGAGTTTAATCAGGTAAATGGAAGACAATACCCATAGAATTGCTTCTGGCATAAGTTTGATGGTTCGCCTGCTACTGCACCGTTGCACCGTTCTAGACAGTTCCCGCCTTTATTCAAAATTGAATTTATCATTAAAGATATCCACAATTAATATTCCTAATGAATGAAGCGCCATAAATTTTAATTAGCGGCCCTTTTCAGCGCTCTGTTAAACGGTATAGGCAGCAACATGTCACTGCCATCGTGCGTCCCTCAGCAGGATCAAGAACTCCCAGGACCCATAGCAATAGGACGCAGAGCCATACCAATCTCTAATCTGACCAGGAATAATTCCATACGAAGTCATGATCGTAAACCTCGACCAAGTATGCTACAGTTGACTCCTGTCAATACAGCAGCTGTACCGCTGACTACTCTTGAAACGACAAAAGGTAAGGATACTCCAGATCGCTTGAACCCTTCGATTATTCCTGAGGTAATCATTGTATATCTTGACTCGCCTCCGGCAACAGTATCAAGTCCTCCAGATCCTCCGGTCCCAACGCATACTCGACCCAGGCTGAAACACCATGCAGAGCTCACATCCAGCCTGAGCTCGCTTTATGCAAAGCTGCTTGTGGTTGTTGGAGTAGCCGTACCTGTGACTGCCAGCGTTAGTCACAGAGTTCCTGCGGCTCTGGATAAGGTTTGTTCCGATATCAGAACGGATAGATATATAAGTAAAAAAAATAGAGTATAACCGGTTGTAAGTAAATTATTTGTTGGACTTTCAGGGATTTTATCTGTACCTGTACATAGTAAGCGTGGGGTTTGTTATCACCCTGTACACGACCCTGATGCGCGATAAGGCCGTCAAGCGACTCCTGGTGAAGCATATTAAAAATAGAAAGAGCTTCAAGTTCGAAGAGGAGGAAGTACAATCCGGTACAATACGGGTGAGTCTGCAGTTTGATTTTTTCAAATGTATCTATGTATGTCAGATGATTGAGGCGGGTTGGTCGAGGAAAAAGGGGGATACTTTGAACTCGACCCTTTCTTCCTGCTGCCACTTCCGGGGTTCACGCTCCATGTAACCAAGTGTACGAATTACCGGGATCCAAAGTAAAAGTCAGCGGCTCGTAGTTCCAGTCTCATATGAAAGTATGTGAGTACTAAAGAATGCCTGGGGTTAAAAAAAAGGTCAGAAGTGATGGGTCGATTTGATGGGGATTGACAGAGAAAATAGGGGTTGGCGACGAGGAAAAATGGTGAAAGGGCTCGTTACTCAAATCTCAAGATATTTTCTGATCAGGTACAACAGTACGGGAGCTTTTGCTTGCGACTCGGTGCCGTCGGCTTCGGAGCTGGCTCATTAGTGTTTACTGGGTTACAAATTGGGGCGGAAATAGTATCCGGACCATTCAGGGCGATTATACCAACAGCGAGGCTACTTTTGGTCACGGCCCAAATGCACTTCATATTCCTGAACAGCAAGGACTTCGAACTGGCTAAGCATGGAGCGCTCTCGAAACTTGGTCTTATGCACATGATTGCTACGAATCTCTGCGAGTGGCTACAGGTGTGCGATATCAGAGACCTCGTAAATTTATAGTGACAGTTAAGGGAATTAAACATTTTTAGGCTCTAGTGGAAGAGACTCGCCACGAGATTGCTCAACTGGAACACTCTCACGAAGGGGACGATGGAATCTTTAGAACTTTACTACGCAATGCTAGTCCATTTCTGTTTCCATGTACCATTGAGTTCAGTCTTATCTGTGCTGTGATACTTTTTGAAATGTGGAAGAGAGTCGACGAACGGGTTCCCATTAACCGCGATGTACCTACCAGAGCGTTGCATCACCTTAGCATTGACTGCAGTAGCGCCCATAGGTAATGCGATAGTAGTGAATCATACGTTTATTGAATAAATGAATAATTATTTTTAAGCTCGTTATATAATGTTTATATCACACCAGGGGATTATTCGGTGGTATTCTAGTGATAGCTGGGACGGTTCTTAGTCTGATAATGTTTTTCGTACTAAAAGATTCCAAACCAATGATGGCCGTGAAACAAGTAACGGCATTAGAAACAGCAATACTAATAGCAGGTAATTGGTTGGCTTAATTTTAATTGCAAATAAAAAAAATAAATAATTCACATTCGTGGATATACCGTGACTTGATTATTTCAGCTCTAATAGCATCGCTCAGAGCAGCCTTTATGCTCAAAAGCTTAGAATTAAAAGACATAAGACCTCCTCAACTCGATGCAACCTTATTGGCAGCCGCGCAGGCTGGAGTATATCTGCATTGTCTTTTCGGGGCTGTCGGCGGAATCCTGACAACTGGACCAGACTGGGGACTCGCGCTGACAGCAGATCTTCTCACTCTGATCCAAAGCACCATCCAAACTCTAGTCATTAAGGTAAGGTCGATCTTCTGTGATTCTGTAAATATGATCTGAAAATCAATCAACGATCTATAGATCGGCTGGAGAAGACGATCCAGAACGAACGACAAACCTGGCAAGGAATTGATAACGTTTCTTATCGTGGTGAACCTCGCTTTATGGACCGTGAACACATTAGAGAAATCCCGCGCCGTAGTGCGGCCGGATCATCTCCAATTCTTTGGAGTCTGGGCCTGGACCATCATTACCCATGTATCGATACCCTTAGCAATATTCTTTAGATTTCACTCAGCGATCTGTCTCTTTGAAGTATGGAAGAGCTGCTACAAGTACAGGCCATCTGGACTGTTAAACACGCCGTGTTAGCCTATCCAAAAATGTATCAAGTCAAATAACATTTTTTGTATGTAGTATAAATAAAAATTTTGCAGACATACATATACAGCTTTCATATCGAGCGAGTGTAAACGAACGATTTCAACCTTTAAGCGTCTTTAGTAAATCCATGATTGAGGCTTGTTCACTTTGGCAGGTCAGGCAAATACTGACCAAGATGCCAAATTGAAAAGGGAAAGGAGTGTAGTTTTATCGACGTAGGCGCACCGACAGTTTGATACAGTTTACCGTAAACACATTTGGGTGGCAATCACGTCACGAAGCAAGGGGGCGACTGCCAGCTAAAAGAGAAGGGAATGAACCTCTGATGGATGGGTTGTGGAAGGGTAGGTGAACCAAGAGTATACACCAGCCATAGGAGAAGCAGGAGATGCAGGAGGAGCAAGGGGACTGAGTGGTCTAGTGGTGGGCTAGTGAAGGGCTCTTAGCAACCCTTTGTTGCTCCTGCTCGGCCAGCCAGCTGGCCGGCCCAAAGGACTCTGATTTACTTAGCCTATTGAGTGCTCTCAGAACCGTCAGCCAAGAACTAGCATACTACAAGCATCTCCTCTCTGGTCAAATTCACAAAATACTTCTCTCTCTCTCTCTCTCACACACTTGCTTTATTATTAACTTTCTACATTTTAAATAAAAATGCCGATGCAGTTGTCGGGCTCGGAATTTCGAAATTAATGAATTAAAATTAATTGCCGATGTTAAAGAGGATTGGGTCGGCGGAATATGAAAAATTGTATGAAACAAATCGAAATAAGTACTACTTGCAATCGTACGTAAAGAAATATAAATCCAGGATTTTCTGGCACTATATTTTTCTTCTTATTCCTCCCTCTCTCTCGCTCTATCCGTAAAACCTTTTTCTCGAGATGCTCTAATGGCTGCACTTTCCTCTCTCTAATTTATTTATTGTCAAAAGGAAGAAAATGTCCTAACGCCAAACTCTCGAGATCCACCCATTTTCTAGGGTGAGTGTACCTAACGTAAGAATACTTTGGAAAGTGTAACTTTCCGTAAGGGCTTGTCAGCTCAGAGATATCCTGAAGTAAAGATACGAAAAGACTCTTATGGCCCAGTTGGATGATTAATCTGACCAAATAGACTCAAGTCTTACGAGAAGTGTGTCAAACTTTTTTCTTACTCTTAAGCTCAACTAAAAGTAACTATCGGGTATTTATGCAGAAATCTATCTAGCCCCAATGTTTTCTTTAAGCTGTGCAAAACAGGGCGATGTAAGGGAGTAAAAGGACATTGCCAGTCGGATTGTAAGGGAATACAGGCCAGCAGAAGGAATCGGTCGAATAGGGAAAAGAAAACGAGAAATATCTAAAGAAGCACAGAGGGCTGCTAGAGGGTCGTAGGCTGACACCCCTCTAACACTCTCTGACACCCCCTGACCTCCCACGCGATGGCTTTTGTTTTTCTCTCGGATCTAACGAGGATTTACCGTCACTAGAATTCCCTTCCCGTGGCAACTCGGCATTACCAACGTTCACTACCACAGACCAGAACCAGATACCGACTTACAACTACGCGGAAGATTCACTCTGGTAGGGGTTATCCTGGTGGTGGTACTCGGGGTGGTGGTCCCGTGTCCTGCACCCCCTGCTGTTCTACCAGTACAGCTCGGAAGAGAAAAGACACAAAACAACCCTAAGAAACGTTGATATATCCGCCAAACACAGGAGCTCAAACGCCTCGCGGATTTATCGAGGCTACGGATAATGGATGGGTTTTGGGATTTTTTAAAATAATAAAAACCCAACGTACAGCTGGAAACACCCGGCACGAATTTCGGAGAGCGCGTCAAGTTTTGAGCAAATCCCTTCTTGTTCAAATTTGAGAATGAATCCGGGTGGGGAGAAAAGCCAGTCGGGTCGAATAAAAACGTTTTTAAGGAATCGTATATGATTTTGTATTTTCATCCATTAATATCTTCATAGTTGAAACTCGAAAATTGAAAAACGATTTTATTAAATGGGACTCAAGAATATTTAAAAGGAAATAATCGGTAATGAGAATAATCGATATTTTATATCTCATTGACTTAAATTGACAAACCACGGTAACTCTTAGGGAAAAAAAATGAAATAGTACTTTGAAATGATCATGGCTGAAAGGGTTAATTGGAAGAAAGCCAAGTACTTGCTGTTTCTTCTTCTTGCGATGCGATTCCGTTGCGATTAAAACTCGGATAACGAGATGAAACGAGCGTTTTCCAGCGCCGGGGGTAGCTCGGAGGGTCAGCTGAGAAAGAAAAAGAAAGTTAAGAGCTCGGTAAGAAAAAGTACCTGCGAACCGGAGTAAAAAGAGAGAGGCGATGGAAAAATGTCGCAAGGGAGACAGAGAGAGAGAGAGAGAGAGAGAGGGTGACCAGAGCGAAGGAGAGACGGGTAAGCACCACCGGTCGATTCTCAGAAATGTATTTAATTCGATTGGTCTTTGGTGAGAAGAGACACGAGGTTGCCATTGGGTTTAGGGGTGAGGGATGCTCTGTTTTCCGGCGGAAATGAGGCCTTCGCGACTACCAAGTCCTTGCGCACCCTGAAAATCGTATTTATATTCCATCTCCCGAGTTCAGGTAAGCGTCAAGGTGAGATGGGGCACAGACAGTACCTACACCAAGTCAACCCCGAGAAGAAACCATCCCTCAAAAGCGCTGCCTATTTCTCCCATAAAATGTAACGGTTTGAAAATTGTTGCGAATGAAAAATCATCCCCTTTCTATTTTCCACGACGGTTGCTAAGCTCGAGTTATAATCGAAATGTAACTAAATGCAGACGTAATGCTTTCTAATTGAAAAAAATATTTTGTAGTTACAGACTGCATTTGCACTAACAATAAAGGCTTAAAAAGTATCTTAGAATTCCAACTGGTATTTTATCCGGATTTTAGAATTTTCCAAAGCCGGCGAGGGTGCGTTACCGGCAAGAAAAGAAGTAAGGTCGATGAGGGACCTTAGTAATGCTCCGTGGTTCCTTGAGTCTTCATAAATGCCAGTTGGTCTCCGAGGATGTAATTTTCGCTGTATGCCCGGATTAGAAGCCAGCTCGTCGCATTTTCCCTCCAGTCGCGTGGCAAGTATTGTCCCACCACCTCTGACTATTATCCAATAGCAGTCATAGTAAATAGTAGCAGTAGTAGTTGTAACAACAGTAATATTCGGTAGATACTTAGTCACTGTTTAAAGTTAATGCCAGCTAGGTTGTCATTTTCATTCTTTAATCGTAATTAAGAATTAAAGGACTGAAGAGCGTGTGGTGCGCTTACGGAGAAAAAACGTGACGAGAGTGGTGAGTTTCCATGAAGGTCCTTGTGGCAAGTTGAAGAAATGGGTGAGTTCAGGACTTTTCACATTCGTTTGTGTAAGGCAGGACGAAACTTTTCCAATGCGAAGCCCCTGTAAGACCGGATAATCGGATCATCCGGGGCCCAATAAAAAAGCAAGAAACGAGAAAAGGTATTCGCGCTTACGTGGCTACGAGTATAACGCATCTCAAATTCATTTCTGAATAGTTTTGTTTAACGGGGATATGAGGTACGTTAATTTGATATTGGATTATGGTTATTCTTCGATTATTTGTGATTGATGAATGATGCAGTGTTTTTCTTAGAGTATCTCATTTATTTCGAATCTTACAATTATAAGTTACGCATGTAGATATCGCGCTGTGACTTTAATATTAGCTAAAATTATTAATATTAAAGTTCTTTGCAGACGAGTCTAAGTGTCGAAATTATCAAATTAATACACAATCTGACAGACAAGCGTTTCTTAATGTGATTAGGAAAAACTGCTAGGGCTATGAACCTTGAAGAAGAATCTAAATGCTGCATAGATTGCTTTTAATAAAGGAAAATTTGAGTCTTCATTACAATTTAAACAGCTGTTGGTTTTTTAATTTTCGACGGTTCTGATGTCCTTGGCAGTTGAGAACATCCAGTTAGTGACCATACCTATATTACAAAGAAACCATTGCTTTAAAATATTAATCCATAAATTCATGTGTTTAATATAAATTCATGTGTCAAATATAAATTTATATTGATTGATTTGAGTGCTATATTGTTTGCTGTGAGAAGACTAATTTAATAGGCGCAAACCGTACTCAAAAGCTAAAAAGCTTAACAAGGATCCTAAATTGAAATTTGATTATATTATACTCACTTTTGGAACTCCCATTCGCGATTGTCGAGTGGGCAAACCTGGCGAGTCTTCAGCCAGCGGGAGATGCAATGGAAATGGAATGCATGCTGCGCAACCAAAATGAGATTGTATTATTAAGAACAGAATGTTATAAATTAAGCAAGTAATGGTACATCAATATTAATAACCAAATTCGAAAATTTGTTTATTCTACACAACGTACGTTACAAACACCCCAAGCTACTGTGCACTCTTCACTGGTGGCAGAGGCTTGATTGGCTTGACATTCGATACACAGATCCATTATATGATTGCGGCAGATTGCACAATTATCTACTACGATATCTGAAAGTAAGAATATTAGGAATTAATTAAAGAATTCTTCAAGTTACATGAAACGTTGTCTTGACTATGGGATAACAAAACAAATCAAATTGCCGGAATTGCAATTTACCCGTCACATAGAACAAGGATGTACAAAATACTTGGAACATTTTTACGTACCCCAAGCCCAGAGAGCCACAGCATTCCACTGCAACGAAAATATACAACCTTGCACAAAAAAGAATTGGACGTAAACAAAAGATGTAGCGTGACATCGCGTAAAATAGGTTAAGTTGAGCCCATGTCATTGAACCAATATAAAGACCAAATATGAGCATTCATCAAATTATATTTTTAAAATTATCTCTAAAATTACCTTCTTTACTTCAAATCGTTTTTTCTCCCCTTTACCACTACTGGAAGTGGGTAAATCAATCTCCTCATCGTCGATATCCATTGCTGACGCCATATTGGAATTTTGACCTAAAAGAAACTTCGACCTAAAGATGTAAACTCACTTAGTAGAAATTCTGTACAGACCATAGCGCCTCTAACGTAGAATAATAAAATGAAAATGGCCGATGCATATGCATTCGGATTTACATTACCGCTAAATAAATAACTGACACTGCCATGAAAGCGAGTAACGCTAATATCGGGCTTTCATAAATTGTGCTAAATTCAACAAAAACCGAAGCAAGATAGGTTAATGCTTTACCTATGTGAAGTAGCGCGACAGCATCGACTTATTAAATTTTTGCTTGACAGTTTAAAGAGTTGGCCTTTAATCATAGATGAACTGATCTTATAAAAATAACATCTAATAAAAAGCGATTAAAACACGAGTGACATCGTTGTGCATTAATAAAATAACTTTGAGTAGAAACATTTTAGTCATATCGCATCTCGTAATTTCGTAATATAACCTGTAGTTTGTTGTGAATAACTTCTTTAAAAATGAGACGAAGAGCAGGTGTCGGAGCAATCCACAAGCAGAAACTGGAACAGGAAAAGTACAAAGATAAAGGGACGGAAATCCAGGAAAATCAGTTGGAGCAAATGAGCAAGCAGATGGAGGTGTTTCGAATTAACCTTGAAAAATTTGCTGCAAAGCACAAGAATGAAATTAAAAAAAATGCTCAGTTTCGTAGACAGTTTACGGAAATGTGTGCCTCGATTGGCGTGGATCCTCTTGCATCTGGGAAAGGATTTTGGTCAGTTCTTGGCATTGGAGATTTTTACTATGAACTCGCTGTGCAAATCGTTGAAGTCTGCCTAGCTACAAACTACAAGAATGGTGGATTAATTTATTTGGATGAATTAAGGGACAGGCTAATTCAGGCCAGAGGACGTCGCAAAGAACACCAAGAAATAACCAACGAGGATCTGTTGGCAGCTGCTAAGAAGCTTAAAATTTTTGGAAATGGATTTTCAATTGTTCCTCTTGGCCGAGGAAGACATTTAGTACAATCAATTCCAGGAGAACTTAGTATGGATCATACAGCTGTATTACAGCAAGCCAGTCAGTCTGGAAATGCATATGTTTCCAAATCTTTGTTACAAAAAGAACTCCGTTGGGAAAGTGATAGGACACAAAAAGCATTGGATCACATGGTAAAAGAAGGCTTAGCATGGTTAGATTTGCAAGGGGAAGAGGAAACTCTTTACTGGTTTCCCAGTATGTTCACAGCATGCATTAACTCCAGCTCGTAGCTGAAGCTCATATAAGACAATGAATTTGGGAACTTAGGATTAAATGTCAACTAATAGTTGATGTGGCTGGTACCAAAATGTATTTTCGAAATAATAAAAGTTTTCTTTGTTGTGTTATTTACAGATGATTGTAAACGTGATGTATACCTACAAGCTATGTCCTGATGATGCTGTCACCTAGTCCCATCACCCTGATCATATCTAAAAGAAAGATTCAACAACATGTAGACATAATTATGCTATTCTGATCACAACTATTATTTATCATTTCATTTATATTATATTACCTATGAAGAACCTCTACTCGGCAACGTGCCAATTGCTGTCGGCACCCAAGCAATTCTCTGTTTAATTCTTCATTTTCCTTACGTAATGCATTCAATTTACTCTTTAATTCCTTTGACCGTCTCTGAAAACTTGCTGCAATTGACTTTGCTTCTTCCTTCCACCTATGATAATAAAAAACATAATTATTTTCATATTTCACCTGTTCCATTCTTTGATGTACATCACTATTGCATTTCAATTCTTACTTCTTGCTCAGCCTTTGATGAATTTCAACATGTTCCATCAATTCCTTTATTCTCTTGTCAGATTTCTCTTGCAAGACTTTCAAATGGTCCGTTAATTCAGGTTTTAACAGTTTCTCACTACTCGTATATTCAACTCTATCTGTGGCGTGTTTCTTTTTCACCTCTTGCTCCAAAATATGAATTTGATCTGCTAGACAATTACCGCGTATCGATGTTTGTTCCATCGAATCTGTAGCCCTTTTAAGATCAATCTGTAATTCGCGAACTCGATTTTCCAGGGAACGTCTTTCATGATCCCTTCTTTGAATTTCCCGATCAAAGGCAGATTGTAATGATCGCAATTCCTGTGCCAGGTTTTCCCGTTCATCCAGAGTTCTCGCCAGACGTCTTTCCAAATTTGAATACCTCTCAATAGCTTCCTTGGTTCTCTCCTCAGCTTCCTTGATACGATCCTCAACATTCCGCGAAGTCCGCATTTGGATTCTTCTTAAACGATCTTCCGACATCGTAATCTTCTCTTCAGCTTCCTGCAATTGTTGCTGCAGTTGCTGGATCTTTACTTCATACTTTTTACGACAAGCATCTTCACACGTTTCTAACTTAAATTCTGTATCCTTGAGCCTTTGCTCCAAATCTAAAATTTTTGAATTTGATCTATGCAAATAGTCGTCTGAACCATTTCGTACTTTATCCAACTCTTCTTCAACCAATCGGCATTCTCGCTGAGCACGATCCAGCAATGTTCCCTTCTGTCGTAATTCCGCTTTCAGCTCCTTAATTTCTAACATATACTTCTTCGTATTTCTTTCATATGTCTCTTTCATTTTCGATAATTCCACCTGTAACCATGCATTATACTCTTGTGGAACATTAGTCAATTTATTCTCCAGCTGAGACTTTTCCTGCGTCACACGCGCTTCTCTCGCAAGCGCCATATCTTTTTCCCTCACCGCAGATTCGACTAACTCTATCGCTTCAGATACTTTATTTTTTGTTTCGTCGTCCTTAGCTACCATAGCAGACACAATTCTTTTTGCATCCCGAAGTTGCTCCTCCAATTCTACTTGCAACTCACTAGACCGTTGCAGTTCAAACTGTGATGCATTTAATTCCCTTCTTAAGGATTCTATGGTCTCCTGACTGGCTTTCTCTCTCTCCAATGCATCCTTTTGCAAAGCCGTATATTTCTGCGCAATGTCATTCTTCTCCTTATTCAACGCTTCGATTTTGTTTCGACAGGATTCCCAACGCGATTGATGTTTCAGAAAATTCTCTTTGGCTTGAACCAACTTTATTTCAAGTGCTTTTATCGCTTCTGAATACGTTTCTTTAATACTATTCACCTGTTCTTCATAACACTTGCCACCTTTTCCATCCTTTTGAAATACTTTGAGCTCCTCCTCTAGAATATCCACAGCCTTCAATGCCATTTGCCAAAGTTGAAAAACAGAATCTTTTTCCATTTGCACAATAGCAATACGTTTCTGTAGGTTTAGTATCATCTCCTTATTAGTTTCATGACTATTACATCCCTCCCATTGACCATGAGAAAAACATTCTTGCGCTATATCACCAGCACTCTTTGTTTCCTTCCTAAGACACTCCAGTTCTGTTCGAAGCATCGTTTGTTCCGCCTGTAAATTATACATTATACAAAAACCATATTGAAAGTGAACACATAAGTAATAGGACTCACCTTGCATACATTCAATTCTTGTTTAAGAGCTTCCACGATAGCAGAGTACTCTTGCGTAATTGAGCTTTCTCCAAGAACGCTAATCAGTAATGTGCTTTAATATTTAGTGGAAAAAAACATAAACAAAAGCAGTAAACATAACCATGAACTTACCTCATTTTCGATGCAAGCTCTCGTTCAGACCCCATAATTTTTTCATTCAACATGACCCCTGTTTACAATGCAGCAACATCCAACTTATTAGACGTGTAATTTAATTCATGCTGAGAAAAATATTTGTCGGTGGAATATTGCAAAAAAGTATGCACAATACTGCCGTAAATTTTGACAGCAAGAACTGAAGCTGCTTGGAACAACATTTAAAAAGATGGATGTCACATGGAATTCTTCCTTATCCATGGTGGTAAAAGATATGGTGGACTTTCAAATTCTGTAGATTCATTTATATACCGTAGAATGTCGCCACTGTACTATAGTATCAGTATAATATTCGTACTACGAGGACGTGACTAAGCATGCATTATTTACTGATTCTTAAATTAACCCGTAGCATTAATGCCGTTGAACACCATCAACGACTCTTCCCATTCGCACGCCATTTCTCGCAAGTGTGAAAAACAAATAAATCTACCACATGAATCCACATTCGTTCAAGACTTTATTTTATAAGCCACGTATACATACCATAGAAAAGGTAAAATTACATTGTTAAAATAGTGATCTTTATACTTATCTGGTGCTTTTATTGAACTGCTCAAAGAATTCAGGACTTGGCTTGTTCTTGTACACAACTCTGTTAAGATATTCCTGATAGGATTTCTGTTGTTCAGCCAGTCGCAGATTTTCTTCGGCAATTTTCTTTCTCAGGTCACTGAAGCAACCGATAGAATTCTCTTAGAAAATTTTAGAAACGTAATTCCTAGCATACAAATAAATTCGATATTGTATTCATTTACGTTTTCTTACGGTCCAATTCGCGTTGATAATTTTCAGCGGCTCGCGCGTTGCTACTCATTAGTTTATCCCAGTCCTCGTTCTGTTTCTTTTCTTCCAGTTTAATTTTCTAAAAGTAAATGTCACTGGTAAAGAGAACCGGAGTTGCAACAAGAACAAAAGAACAATCGATTCTCACAAGGATTTCCTGCATTTGTCGTGCCTGCTCGTCCCGGAAGATCTTAAGTTCCTCCGAGGTCATACCCTTGTAACGAGAAGCTAAAGGTTTATGGGGTCCACGATTACTCTCAGCCTGTTCCTTGGCTTCGGTAAGGAAATCGCCCGTGACATGATTGTAGATTTCCGCTTGGTTGTCTTCCTCCTCTTGGATACTCATACAACGTCTTCTATGTTCCTGTTCTTGTGCCTATTTAAAAAAAAATATCAGAAACACAAAAAAATTTGTTATTCAATTTTCTTGAAATGAAAATCAATTTGTTAGTTTTACCAAAGCACAATTAAATCTTAATGTAGCTTCGTTTAATCTACGCCGACATTCTTGTTCCATTCGTTCCAGATCCAGTGCTCTCTTATCTCGAGCTACTACGGCGTCTTGATAAGCTTGCTCGGCGTCCCGACGCTCCTTCTCTGATGCGCGACGCTCTATAATTTGCTGCTCCAACCAAGATTGCATCTGTTCCTTTTGAATCTTCAATCTCTCAGGTAAGTCGGTGTCTTCGCCTTCAAATCTAAAATAAAAATATGTTAGAGAAATCATAAGAGATTCGCAAAGAGATCCTTACTTTTGTGCCGACGCCAGACCCAAGTCACGATCATCATTGTTAACTGGAATTAATTTTTTCAGGATGTCAGGGTCATTCAGGTCGAAGTCACGACGACATTCTGGACGCTGGTGAACCTGCCTGAAGGTATTTATCTCTTGATTTATTTTTTTTCTTCTCTGAAATATTCCAAACGTCAGAATTGCTCTTTAATGGAAGAAAGAGAACTCCAATTTCTGATTACTACAAATTCAATTGACCTCCTCTTCTTCCTTTTCGTAAAGAAGCGCCAGTTTGCTGCTACGAATCAACGCCTCGTCCATTTGACATTCCTTTGCCTGTTCCAGTTGACGCTGCTGCTTCTTTTCCTCTATTTGCCTGTCCAAGAAGTCCTTGTCGATCTACATAGAGAAGTTTGTTACATCAGCCGTCCCTTATCACAGCTACTCATAATCTGCACGACTTCCATCATCCTCAACAGCGGAATTGCAGAATCGCGGAATCGCATCATCAAATTTATATTTGAGCAGCACCTCGTTCGTCTTTCTCGAATCTAAATTGTCCGTGGCTCAACTAATGGCACACGGTCACGCAACGTTAACTTTGTCCCTGGTATTTTGAGCTGTGCAACCGAACTCGTTCCACCTGCATTCACGATTTCGCAGCGACGCAAACGTTTCTCAGGATCGCTATTGGTTCTATCGCTAACGAGTCACCAGTCATGGAAAATAATTCCTTTAAAAATATATACAAATCTTGAAGGAAATAGTGGAAATGAAAAAAAAAAAGCAATTTTCAATCTAGAAACAGCCACGTCATTTACCTAAATGGAAAAAATATACAATAGTTCTTGAAGGACGTACAATAAAAAGAAGGCTTACCCCAATTCGCCTGGAACGAGGATCGAAGATATGTGCTTTTCTTGCTTCCTCTATTCGTCTTCTGCGTTCTATGGAGGCTGCGACCTTACGGTCCTCGGGAGTAGCCAACTGGAACTTGAGCATCTTTCCACAGTTTGAAGAAGATTCGAGATACGGTAGATGAATGCGAGCACGTCGAGGTTACGAGTAAAAGTAGCGAAAGGGCTGAGACCTGAGAAAGTCGTTAGTCGATTTAGACTTCGTGAGGTTAGGTGAGTTCGGTTGCCATGGAAAGTTTGATTCAAGGTAAAGCAAGTATATATTCGATTTAATATACATATGATACCAGAGTCAGACAATTTCAGAATGTCAATGAACTCCATAGAATTGAAACCATTGACAAAGTAACGATGCATTGGCTATATTCAATAATGATAAGTATTCAAAGAAACAATCATTATGGAGAAAGCTAAAAACAGGATTAAAAAAAGCGTCTTAAATCGGTACAATATAATTGCGAAGTGATTCGAGTTTAAGTAATTAAAGCATAAAGTTCGTAGATAAAAGTGTTGTAAGCTCGCAAGCACAGAGATACAGGCCAAAAGCACAGAGCGTCGCGACGGGTCGTGCCGATGGTGAGGCGCGTGCGTGGCCCGGTGACGTCATTGGCGAACCAGGCTGCCAGCCTGCTACTAGACAGTCAGTCTCGGCGTAGCGCTCAGTGAGATTGCGTACGTTTGCTCTCCAGTGGGAACGAAGTGTGGGTGAAGCGAAGGAGAGACAAACGGACAGACACATACGGAGAGAGTGTAAAACAAAGAGAAAGGATAAGCAGGAGAAACAGAAAATAGTGTAATTCTCGCAACTAGAAAGTCGAGGAAAACGAGTGCAGAGAGAGATAAATTGAGAGATGCAAATTTTGATGATAAAAAATTAATTTTTCATGATTATTTAATTACACGACGCGTCGTAAATTAACGTGCATCAAAATCAGGAGACGCGCAAGTCACCGCGACAATTGATTAACGGTGCCCGAAGGAAGTGAGTGAAGTGTGTAAAAAAAAAAAACAATAAAGTTAATAGACATTGACTATATTGTACATCGCGCGAATAAATCGATCGGAGCATTAATTATCGGTCATTCGCGATTAGAGAAGCTTTCTTAATAATTGACATCGATCAATCTTCTCTGGACCACTAAAGCGTCATCAGGACCTCGCCCTGTGCTCGACGATTTCGCAATTGTTCGCCAACCGGTTCGCAGCCAAGTGCCTTCTTCACGGCGAATTCACCATTACAATTTGGAGAACAGAATATTTCCTAGTGGAAAACGGGTCCAGCGAAGCACAACAGTCATTCCAGTCCCAGTCCAGGGAATAATAACGAAATTATTTAAAAGAAAAAAAGAAACAAAAAGAAACAGGCTTCCTTTATCGTACCGATAATAATAATAGCCGTGAGCAAAACTTACATATATACTGCTGTAATAAAATTGTGCGATTACGGCACGCGAGAGGTGAAAAATACAAAGACAATAGGGTATAAAGAAAGTACAAGTGAAAAAAGGTACGTGCGTGGCGATTTGCGGGAAGTACGACCAAGTACTTGGATTTCCATTTGCTTCGTCTACGTCGGCTTTTTCGCCGGACGTTACTAGTTTACATAAGCGGCGAACGCTCGTGCGTACTATGAGAGGATGAGCTGCTCGGTGAAGATTTCGAGTGGGAAGAGCTGGAGTGGTTCGCAGAGAAGGATCAACTCCCTGGCCGAGGAGTCCAGTACGATCTCCTCTGCGCCGACCTCAAGTACTCCAGGTACTAACGCCTCTGGTATTCCTAGTACCACTGGCACGACCTCTGGTGCAGCTACGGGAAGCACGGGAACCACCGGAAGTGCTGGAGTCCTGGGGGTGCCAAGGATACCGCCCCGCCCTGTCAAGTCGATTGCCGCGAAGAAGGGCGAAGACGCTAGCAAGCTACTGAAGTATATCGATGACAACGTAATCGGTAAAAATGGCATCTTCTTTGGACCATTTGGACGTAGAAAGGGTGAGTCAAGATTTGTTATTTTTATTTTGACTCTATTGCGTCCAGTGGTCACTGTGTCTGCTTGCGGAATTTTAATTAGACGTTTCACCAAATATCATTGAATATTTGAATGCTGGTGTCAGAAACCAGTCATTACTTTGTCCGACGTGCCAAGAATTCTCGACAGTCTTATCGTATCGTCATATGTACACATAGATACATATACTCGTATTACAAACTCGACACCTTATGCTAGCAATAGCATATAAGGAAGTCGCATACGCAAGGGACGAGTATGGCACAGGAAGTCACTGAGATATTTGAACTTGAGATTAAAAAGTGACACTAACTTGATATACATAGATAACAATATTAGAATAATATAATGTTCATTAATACTCTACGCGGTGTCAGTGTTTGGCGTGTGTATCACTACGGATTCTATTTTTCGTAGAGCATCGTATTAAATATAACCTATTCGAATACCAAGGCCTGAACACCAACACGGCGCACGTGGAGATTAAAAATAAATGTACGATGAAAATTTCACAGGAAAATTTTCCAACTGCTTTGCATACATCTGTAAGACAAAACATTGTCTATAAAAAAATTTTTTTTTAATTTCTTCAATCAAAGTGTCACAATTATGCATTTTGACCAGGTATTTCCAAAGTTTGAACTATGCCAATTTAATGTTTACGTTTAAGATGAAACCTATTATTCTAATGATAAAGATCGGTCGATATTATCTTTTTGAAAGTTGGCAACAGTTTTTGAATACCACATATGGTACAACTGTTATATATTCACTAAGTATTACGAATCGGTTATGTTCGGGATCGTAAACGGGGAATCGACCTGGGTTCGTTAATATTCCGCAAGGTCTCGCGCGCGTGCCAATCGATTCTCGGAGCATAACGCCAACGCTGTCAAAATAGCATCGACGCGACACGTGCTCACCGAAACCGATAAAATATTTCTCGTGTAAATATTACACGCGCGACTTGTCAGGTAAAAAGTTTCTTTGTGGTACAGTTCGATAAAACCTTTCTGAGAATTCATACCTTATTCCCTCTTAACGTTACCATGCATCTATACACTCGACCGATAAAAAGTTCCATCGCGATAGCACTTGAAGTTGCTTGCAACAATTTGACGTACGACTGACGTCACGCGCTCACTCCTGCTCCTAGTATGAAAATTCGCAATGGAATCGTACAAGAACCACAGAGCATTTAAGTAAAAGTCCCACGAGACATTAGGCATACGGTCAGTCATTGTTAAGATAGTCCCGGGCGAAGGGTCATTAAGTTCGATTAGGATGACTGCATGGATATAGCAATAGGGATGAATACACGTTATGCTCGAGGGTAAGAAAAAAAAGAATCCAGCAAGATTCCAATGGCTTTTTGGCGTGCAGCTATACGATATACAGGCCACTAGCATTCTCGTAAATAACTAGATGACGTCACGGCTTGTTTACGCGTAGGTGTCTCCCGCAGTCGAGGAGCCAGAGCGCGGCGGCCGTCTATGTGCGTCCCTCAGACATTCTCATAGGTGGGGTATACATACGTGTCACGACGTATGCTATGTTCGTGACCTCCAGGCTAGAAGCACGTGTACATGGGATGGTTAGAACGAGGAGTATGTCGTTTTGCTATAGCTTTGGTATACACGCCCCATTCGCACGGGGTAAAATATTTTTTTAAATTTTATTCATCGTTATCCTAATTGCACGCATATATACTGAAGATACATGAAGTACACTTATCAATAAATAACCATCCCGTGATAAGCATATGACCTTAAGATCATTATGATAAATCATTAATCGAATCGAATTAAGAAATGAGGGGTTGGGTAATCGATCGATGATATATGAAAATATTTTGAATATAATATTGACTCTCTTCGTTGGTGCTGTCGGGACACACTCGATCGGCTGATTATCTTTCGAAGCACATACCTGGATAGATAAGGCTTCGCCGAGCGTGATAACCGCTCCCTTATTATGCCACAATTGTCACCATAGTTATATATATACACCTCGACTTACACGGCCAATCGTGAGTGCCTAAACGTGTATGCGCTTAGAATGATCGACGATTATCGATCGTGATGTTTGGTATATTTATTAGTATTTGGCTTTAATAGAGTTTGCATGCTACTCGAGGACGAGTCTATTAGAGAGTGAAAAAATACATATGAGCTACTTGTATCAACACGGGATCCTATTTATTGATACTGCATGTACCGATATCACTGTGAACATATCTGCTACCTGTACATCCACTGTCGGAATATTTCTGAAGTGTCTTGTGACAAGTGAAGATTATTTGGGTTTGGAGGAGCGAGGGGTCAGAGGTAGATAAGTGGGGTGTGCATTACGTGTACGCGGATGATTAGGTCATCCGTATCGATGTACGAAACTACAAGCACGTAAGATTAGCAAATATTGACGTGTTAATAAATAGATTGCCACGTTGTATGCAACTATATATAAACCGGGAATCGCTCTGTAGAGCAACGTGTACCGTCTGGCTTGCGCGTTCGCGTCGTACGGTTGGTAAAGCATAAAAAACGAAACTCGACGGAAGCGGAAGTCGCGCTCGTCTGTTTTGTGCTTACCGTATGTTCTAGAAATACGCACGGACCATCAACATCCTCAGCGTCTCTTTTCGAAGCTAAAGTGGAATGCGAAAGAAAATAATTGAACAGACCATAGTTTACCTCTGTCCACGTTCGGAGAGTCTGTTCGAATCACGTGATGCTCACGTTTGTAATTTACCACGGGTCTCCTGGTAATAACATCGATGAGTTCGTAAAGAGGAAAAAAACTGAAGAAAAAAAAACATTGTCCTCTGGCAACGATATCGAAGAGCATACCAAAGTTAATTGATCCAATCGATCGATCGAGACCGGAGACTTTGTGTAATATAACAATAGCTTGGATCGTATCAACATATGTATAATAATTTCTCTTAGTTCCCTATAACGCTCCTTGTCAGGAAGAAGGAGTAGCCCAGCGTGAATAGAGCCGTAGGCCAGTCACTCGGTTATTCGCGGACGTGACTCACACTCGGAACACAGAATTGAAATCGTTGTGCGGCTGGCTCGCGTGCCGCCATTCGTAAACGGCATACGATACATGACTTGTTGTTGAGCGCAAAAATGCTCGGGCGGTCCATTACCTGACCCTCGTACCAACACGTCACTGTATATATCCGTCTCTCTCGTCAGCCGTAGGTACTGCCTCTCTCGCGTTCATATGATTAAAGCGTACAATATACATATATATGTATATATATATATGTATATATATATATATATATGTATATATATATATATATATGTATATATATGTATATGTATATATGCTTTGGGTCACGACTATTTTTCGACCACCGGAAAGTATCCCCCAATGCGGTAACGTTGTCCAGGTCACGTGCTGGTCTTCTAACCTTTATCGTACCGTTGCCATTTCGTATGCTATCGTTTTCCGTAGTGGGCCTATCTGTCATTGTGACGCTACCGGGTTTCCATCAACGGATCGATCGTTTACCCTCCTCTGATACGGAATAAATTGTCTCTCGTGTATATACGTACTTCGTTACGCAATCGCCGACGACAAAACTACGGTCATCCGAGTACTCCCTCTACAATCTTCAATGTAGAATGTAACGCACGCGGAAGCCCCCTACCGGCGATACGACCTATCTGCATTCTACAGTCGGATTGCACTGGCGACGCGGCTATCCTCGAGATACGTCGTGCATGGCAATGCGAAATTTAATATCCATCAGTTTGCGACGTTCATGCATCCTGCTGGAGTTATGTGTACGTAGGTGGGTTTAAAAAAAATTACCCTGCCCTTGTCGCGCGTGCGCAACCACTTCTCGAACTTTTCATCTCCGTCGTGAAGTTGGCTCCCATACAGTGTAAACACTGTCATCCAGGTAAGGCGCACAAGGTCTAACGATTTGCATTATTAAATACTCGTTGCATTTTATGAATGATCCTTTCATTGATTTTTATTAACTTTGCTCGCTCGAACTGAGCCGTTTTTATTATTCTTTCGCGTGATTTTTCAATGAACCCACTTCGCTTCCGCTCTCCACCTCCTTTCACCCCTGATAAGAGGGGGGGAACTTCTTTAAATATACTCAACGTTACGTTGCCCTTGAACATTTACTCGGTCCTCGTGTGAATAACGCTTGAAGTCTCGTGCGACCCAGAATCGTATCGACTGACCGACATTGGCAGCCGATCCTTTGATTTGTCATTATTGCAAAGAAACCTTCTGCCTTTCTCCGTTACTCTTGCACGCACTACGTGCTCCCTACTGCAAACATTGCTGGAGGTTGACTGGAATTGTATAACTAGACTATTGAATATAATTTAACGGGATAAGAATAAGAATGAACGCATACGAAGGATGGCCAAGGTCCAAGCGTCGATGTTGGTACGGTATGTCGATCGATAGGTGCTACAGACCGTACATACCCTGTACGCTAATGCATAGTGTAGGGAATAGAATGACGCTTTAGCCTGGTTACTTTCTCGCCGTTTCTCATAACTTCCTATCACGCGATTTCAAGCGCTGACGTCATCTTTGAACAAGCGCAGATTGTTCTCTTTTATAGGCTGGACGATCGAACGAATATTTATTTTGCCATCGCGGCGTAAGTATCGTCTTGCGTTAGGTCAGCTTTTCCATGGTGTCTCCGTCGAGTACTTTTGTTTCTCTTCGAGTCACGCGAGTACCGTAAACAAGCTCAGCCCGTCGCAGGCTCCAGGCGCGCGTGTAATTTCGCGTAACGCGCGAACAAGATGAGCGAGGTGACTCTTTGAAATTTTCCATTTGCTGCGTACGGTCTTACCAGACGTTATTTTCTCTTTTGGATATCGATGACTTCTTTTAATCTATCTGCAATTTTGTACCTCACTGACGATTCTTCGATAGTGACCCACATCGGTGTAATTGATACGTCACGGTTCGTACGATGGAAACTTGGCGAGACACCGGGTAAAAGCGTTCTACGATCTCAAATGGATGGTACCTCTAATGGCTGTCGTATAGTCGCAACTCTCATTTGCATTGTTTGCACACACGGCTCAGGAGAGGTCAGCGCAAAATGACCCTAGAAAGCGTGTACGGCGCCAAGCGGAAGTCGATATCTCCATTAGTTTCGAAGTGAGAAGCCAACGAGTGTCGATAAATGCAGCAGGGAATCACGTTGTACCAGTCTCAGTACTATTCGCGTACGGTGTCATGTAGTATTTTCTAACGTATGTCTAATCTGTCGTGTATCAGACATAGAGAAGGTGTAGGAGCCTAAGGTTCGCCATCTTCCTTCTTTTTTTTTCCTTTTCTTTTCATCTACCAGCGTAGCAGTCACGACGGTAGCGAAGTGAGAGCGCGCGGATCGTACGATCTCGTTTCCATGAGACTGCGACAGGAAGGATAAGCTGGTAAACCAGACAGTCCAACATAACCTTACAGTGTAGACTCCTTCGAACATTATTAGCACAGGCATCGAGAAGACGTCTAGAAACTCTAGTTACGACACAGATGAAAAACATCAGAAAACAATTTAGCGCTTTGGCATCGGGTATTCGGGACGTTGTTGTACTGCCGGAAGGTATGTAAAAAAAATGTAAAAGAGATGAGGTTGACAATTGACCCCCGGGGAGGAAAATACGGGACTCTTGACTCTCTTGGGAAAGCATACGCGATTCTACCTGTAGTTTATACGATATACCTCGGCTCACTGCCTGAATGCCTGAATGGCCGTCTCCATGCCTGCTGTCGACCGCAGCCGTTTTTGCACGGCGCAAGTAGAAAGTTACGTGACACCGTTCGCAAACTAGGAACGACCGAACGAGAATTGACTCGGTAATTGTGTTCCTCCGCGTATGAATAAAATTCTTTGCTAAAGAAATCTGCCCCTGGTGACAATGATTATATTGGGAATCTCCTAAGGTATAGGTTAAGTACCAGTGGTACTACCTTGATAACGTGCGCCTGTCCAGATCTCATCTTTCTTTCACGTGATACTCGTATGTATATTGTGCATTACGAAATAGCCTAACGAGGAAGGACGGGAGTGTCTAGTGTTTTTCCATTGCGACGTCCGGAAATGAGTGTCGAGTAAAGAAAGGAACGTAATAATAATTGACGTCAGTTCTCGCAGTACGTAACGAAAAGATTTTTCTATTTCGAGCATAACGTCAAATCATAACCAGAGTCCGCGAATATTCTTTCGCAACTAAGATTGTGCAAAAGGTTTGCGTCTGGCTGCCGCGAACCGGCCCACCGATTTCCGATTAGCATATCGCCCCGAGCTGACATTTAAATCTCGTGGGCATATCGAGGCGCACGGTTTGCGTTCCCTCTGTTCCACGAGCGGACCTCGAGTTTCTATGTTAATTTGTGCAAATCCTCGGAACCGAACCGAGTCTACGCGTGAATTGTACTAGTCGCGTGTTTTGTTTGTTAATACTACCATGTCTACTTCTTCAGCCTCTCGACATTACTCCTACTCATCATCCTCGTGATCATCTAGCTATTACGTGTAAGCTAATACATCTGCGATACTGCTGCCGTACTATCGCCGTGCATGCAATGCCACTGAAAATTGATGTATGGCAACGAGTATGGTACTGGATCATTAGATACATTATTGCCAGACTCATTGCTATATTAAAAGTTTTCATGCGATTGAGTATACTCAACCGTACATGAATATTTTCCGTATCGCCGATCCCTCGCTTGTATTTGTTGTGCGGGACTTTAATCATCGATACGTATTTACATGGAGTTCTCATAAACGAACTAGAACACGAAACGCTATCGCTTTCGAAACCACAACGTTGTGAGTCGTCCCTTTTATGCCAGACATTCTGGCACCTCCGTGCCTGACTGTTTGCCTGACTGACTGCCTGCCTCGTTGCTTATTTGCTCGACTGACTGTCTGACTGACTGTTTGCGATACAATTTTAACTAGCAGACCCGCGCATAGGAATCTAACGTTAAACCACGAGGCCTATTTGGAACTCGATACACTTCAGCCTAGTCTGTATTAATACCACTGCAGAAGTATAACGGCATAGCGACACATGGTTAACACAGTTTGCAATTCTGTAATCGTTAAAAGATGAGATGACTCGTACGACCCCTTTTTATTTTCATCTTGTTCTCAGATGAGCATGACGGGACGAAAGAGTCGCAGAGTAGGATAAAAAAATGTAGAGCAGCCTCCACCCATCGACCTTAAGACCCCGACGAATCTTTCTGCGAATTTAGGAGCGCCTTGTCCCAATTTCTCTTTCTATTTCCATCAGCCCCCCTTCGTTCCGTCTCTTCATCCGTAGGCCGGTACCCAAGACGTCGACGTGCGCGACCCGAGTACCGCGTGTCATCGTCTCGCTTCTTTCGACCCCAGCTGCGAATAGGGAATACAGGGAATTACAAGAGGAGTTAACGTCGCATGTGCCCACTTGCGAAAATATTTGCACGATACACCGACCATGACCCAAAACTGTCTGTCACTCTTGATCCGCCACTAGCACGTTCCCCAACGCGACTAGCCCAGCAATTATTGTACGCATTCGAACGCCTGCTCGTTCAGCCGTATATCGTTAGGCCTTGGTCATTCGTTCCCGCTGGCCTGTTCCCCGCGTCACCTTATCTCTCTCTGTCTCTTAGTTTCGAGAGGAAATGGACAGCCATTGTTTCCCAGAGGGACTCTTCGTCGTCCTTCATCAAAAACTACGGCACCTGCGCTCTACCCTTCTCGTGATCTTGTGAACGAGCGAAGGATCAGATTTTGTAATATCGCAATGCATATTGACTTTTTAACGCACAGCTTTAACCCATATAAGGAACAACTGTAATGACTCGTTATATCAGCGATATAACACTGTACGTAGCATACGAGCAATTATAAAATCGCAATGGCCGTGCGAATATACGTAGCCACTCTTGCGTATCGACTGAACGCTCCGGGCTGCTTGAAAAGATAGCACGTTTTGCCTCACGGACACGTACGTGCATCTGTATAGGCATAGGTGGACGATTCCAAAGGGGGATATTACGATGATGTCATTCCTTTAGTCACTTGGTTTCTCGCTCGACATTTCCCCCTTGACTCGTCCGCATCAAGACCGGTTCTTTGTTCTCGCCGAGAAGCTCAATCTTTCACCCTCAGATACGCTCCTTAGCATTTATCTCGGTGCTTCGGCGCAGTATATCGATAATTTAAAAACACTTTCCGTACTTTCTCGTCGTAAATTTGCATTCGCAACCACCGTTCGTTATCATCGCTAACGCGTTAGGCTGCTAATCGTGGACCGTAAACGAGACAAAAGCAACGGCAGAGGTACACAAAACAGCCGCTATGTGGCCTTCGTACTTCGCACGACTTTCGACCAGCCAAGCACATTCCTGGCGAATTGCCTGAAGCCCTGAAATCATGAACGTTTCCACGAGTGAGGACGCAAAAGTATGACGGTTAGTCAAGAATCATAATATCTTTCACGGTTATGCACGATTCCGTCGTAATTTTCCCCGGCATTCCACATCTAATCCATTCCGCTCATTACGCTGGCTGGTAGTCTGTCTGTCTCTTCTCTCGCTCGCTCTTTCTTGCTCCGCTCTTCTTGCTCCGTCCTGCTCACTCCGCTCATCGGGCGAAGCGCAGACAGCTTCGCGTAGAGGAGACGCGGCCTTCCGAGAATCTACAAGCGAGAACCATCATCGAGACAGGCGGCACTCGGTCTCCCGGTCTTCTCGAATCGTCATCTCGGCATCGATCGTCAACGTCTTCTCGGAATCGTCAACGAGCGAGTCTCGCGAATGGACCGAGTAGCCATTGCTATTTCTGCACGTGGCCCATCGTTATTTAGGACGATACATCTTGACACGAGCCAAGTTTCCTCTCGCACTTCTAATACTATAATACCCCCCATTCTGGTACAGAGGCTACGCTATACCGAGAATAGAGAGGCCGTTTTAACGAGTGAAAGAAAAATTAAAGAGTCTCGGCTTAACCCTCTACGTACGTATAACCGTCAACTCTCAATGAAAGGCGTTACTCTCGCTGCACGCTACTCGCGTACTACGCTCCAATGTTATACGTGAGCGCTATGCGCTCGTTGCGCTCGGCCAGAAACGCAGCTCATTGTCAGAAATCCTCGCTAGAGAGTCACGAGAGAGTTGAGGCGCGAAGGAGCGAGGGGCCGGAGATCGAAAGAGCCTACGGAAGGTCAAAAGGAAGATAAACCAAAGAGCATACAGCCGTATAGGATTTATTCGCGTATCGGTAAACGGACGGAGAGACTCGTGTCTTGGGACTCGTTATTCTCCGTTAAACGTTGTCTTGTTTCCTCAATTTCTTGGCTCCGCTTGCTTTCGATACTGAAAACGGTGCTCTTTTACTAGCTCTGGGCAATATACATATATATGTCAGTCGAAAGGTCTTCAACCTCCTGGGTTAGTTTCTCACTCGCGAAAACCGACAAACACATTAATCACTCTGGCCGTTCTGACGCATCGGGACTTGCGCACCGTATGCGTACACACGCATGCCATAAGTAGAGATCTCACACGTTGAACGTATCGCGCACTACGTTCACCAGTGTCTCTCTAAGGACGCGAAGCAGTACAGCAAATGTAACTCGCGGTCCCGTAATACATGCCCTCCGGGTAGATTATCTTACTGGACCGGGAATGGCTGCTGGGGTTATACAAGAAAGGAATATCAAGCATTTCTCTATGACAGTCGGATCTTCCTTACTCTGTGTCTCGTAGTACCAGCAGTCGTGTTGCACCTTCGATCAGGGCCAATTCTCGACGCTAGGAGCGTACACCCAGGCTAGCCCAGCTAAAGAACAATGTACTGGCGTTTTGCCAACCGACTCGCGCCGTGTGTCGAGTTTCGACTGTCGGCAGGCTGGTTACCCGTCTGCCTTCTCTATTACGACCCTAGTCAAGTTTGCCATTCTTCGGGGATCTATAGATCGCCCTAAAATAATGTCTCGACAAGAGGTCAACAGTGCCAGAGACGTTACTCAAGATCTACTACCACATCGGAGTACGGAACGTGTCGTTGAACCCGGGATAAAAAAAAATAGCAGACAATTTTTCACGAAAATTCTTCGAAACCGTGTTCACGCCTCAGCAAATTCCGCGACTCCGCGATCAGCAAGTAGGAAAAGTCGGGCGATTCGGACTTTGCGCAATAACAAATCGTAGCGGGAGTATGTTTTGCAAAAGTCATGACATGTCACTGGTAGGTGCTGCAGTAAATTATTGAGCTACGCGGTAATGTTGCAATTTAATTTAACTAGGTTAAAAAGTTATCACTGTAGCGATTCGTATATGCCGTGAGTTTCGCTGAAATCTCACGTAGCTTCAGTTAACCGCGACGCGAGGAGAAGGAAATCGAGCGTGGTAAAGTTTCCCTTCCATTGGTTAACACACTCTGCACTGTCTGGGGTCTTATATGTTTTATCTCTTTTGTAATGGGAATCCATTTTACCTCCCTTCGGAGCATGGGTACCGTGGTAAACTTCCCTTTCGTTTCCATGAAGCGACGCGCTCACTTTCTACTCCGGTGCTGTCGAGCAACATGGATAATCGCGTGTACGGAAATCGCTCCTTGATCGAGACAAGATAACGGGAGAGTAATCATTGCCGAGCCCCCGTCCTCTTCCTGATGGCTTTTAACAATCGTTCGATATTTATTATGGATATTTTTCATGGTTATCAATATCACGTCTAAAGATAATTGATTCGGATCGATATTTTTGTTAATTACTTTGGTTAGACCTCCGTCGATCTGTGGAGGCTGCAAATTCGGTAATGCGTGACGGCTATGCAAACTGTATTGGGATCAAGATGAAATCTGGGTAAGGATAACTTTTGGCACGTTCACTTGCACGACCTTCGAAAATATAACGAAGTCTCCTCTGCGGCCGGAAAGACTAGATCGACAGGTAGCGACACTCCACTCGTCCACAGTGTTATTCAATAGCTGAAAATAAACGTGGAATTGGAATAGATATAAAGCATAGGCGATCGAATCTTTTGTCGAACGACAATGATGGCTGCTGCTGTTTTCTGACGCTTGAGAATCAGGTGCATGAATCTTATTTCTCCTTTAACGTCCGTCATCCCTATTTGTCGCTCGTTACTTCAGTGTCTTTTGGCACACCTCTCAAACTAATTCGCCGTAAGTCACTGTTAGATACGTGACTGGCACCCGAATCGACCCCGTTTCGCAACGCTCCTGGCCCGGCTCGCTCGAATTTGTAAATATAATTGCAGGGATGCCGATTGGCACGCGTCGTTCACTCTCGGGCCGATACACGCGAGGCTAAAAAGAATACACGAAGACCCACGGCGATTTCTTGCTTTTACTTTTGTCTTCTTACTGGGCTTCGAACGTATATCTTGTTATACGCATGCGAATGACTATCGCCCACGACGAAGCCCCAAAAATGTACCTAGTCAATATGGTATCTCTTGGAAAAAAAAAAAATAAATAATGAACACTCTTTACAGGCAATATATACTCTTTATTATCGACAGGCACGAAAGAGTCCTCTGTGTCACGAAAATATATCGGTACGAATTATTTTGCTTTTTTAAATACCACCTTTCATTATGATATCATTATCGATTCTATAGAAAAATACGGCTTATTGTACTGCGTTGCGTGTTGACAACTGGCGACGAATTAGGCGGCTTGCGTAATAGCCCGTTGAATTTTAATAAACCTCCAGAGCCAGTCTGTATAGTTGATATCGATCCATAAGCATAATAAAGACTGACTCTGGTATTAAGTAAAGGAACGAGGATGAGGTCAACGGAACATTGGAACATTTCACAAGGTGCTAAGGAGGCCGAGTAAAGATCGTTCTTAACTCGTATTTCGATTCCCCATGAATACTTCCTAGGGGGAAGACTTACGACATGGAAGCCCCGGAGTTTTCTTTCGTTATTCGAGCGTGATGGCTCCCTCCCCGACTGAAAGTAGGAAGTCCAAGAATCCAAATAGCAGGTTGGCCCGTACTCGGTGACCTTAGCCGCAATTTCAAGCCGGCAAGGATTCTACAGGGTTTTCCGATAAATAATAACCAGAAAACTACTGTAAAAATATAATTGATTAAAAAAAAAAATTGCCGAAGGATTAGTATCTTTCTGAAAGTGTTTCCTGACTTAACGTTCAGCGTGCCTTTCAAGGATTACTGGTACAGTGACGAGCAGTCACTTGACACACATATGAAGTTAAAAAAAAGCCCAATCGGAATAAAAGATCTGCAAGGTATGGCCTTGCGCGACCAGTTACATTCGGTTAATCGCAATGACTTATTCGTGCGAATAAGTTCACGGTCGTGTGAACATCCGATCGATTTCATTCGATCGAAAGTCTCTCCAGTCGCAGGAGAAAGACATATAAAACCTGCCTCTCTAGTCACGACAATTCCATACCTACCCATTATATTGTCCTTTAGCGATGTCTCAACCGCCATACTAAGCTTAACCCTATAGGCAAACGTACCGAGTGCCTCGTTCCGTACCCTACTATGTACTACGCGATGGCGAGTTCCAAGAGCGGCGACATAACGACCCTCGCGGACTCTGGGACTCTCCAGACTATCGAGCATTTCCTGCAACGGCGGATGCGCACCGGCGTGCCTCAGATCCCGTGGCTCCCAGTCGAAGCCATAGGAGTCATTGGATGACTGCGGTGCATCGACCTGGATACCGAGAGCACCACTGAATACTAATCGCCAAAGTAATCATCCAATTGTCTCGATGACCGAAACGTCGCGTACGATCTTTTCTCTGCACGTGACGATGCGCCATGTGCTTAGTTATCGTTACAAATGACTTCTACCACTTCCGTCGTTAACGTTTATTACTCTTGCAAAATTTCACTGCCTGTTGCTGCTCCCTCGTTCGGCCTGACTTTTTATACCGGCCCGTTCACGAGACCCGCTGGCTGCTCTCACGAGACTCGACAATGAATTTCAGTTCTGAGGGATCGTAAAAAAGATACTAGGTGTCGTGACGCGCAGTGTACACTTCTCGTCGTCTTCGCACGCTCTCCTATCTCCTATCGCAATTCTTCTATCTCGCTATCTTGGTACGGACTCGTCATCGTCCTACAATCGCCGACTCGCACACGAATATCAGCGAGAACGGGCACGCACGGAGGAACGCGTAAGCCTGGACGTTGTGTTGGTCGCGAGCTGAGCTCCCATTGGCTCTCGGCAGTCCGGCTGACTCCACTCGGCCAGACCCGGCGTCGCCTCTTATCCGCTAGCCATTACGCCACACGTTGCGGCGTTCTCACAATGTCTCTATACACACGCACGTACCGGCCTAACCTGGCGAACGTGCGAGAACGCGAAATCCACTCTCTACAACACTTGACTAACGTACAATCGCGATTCTCAATAGGGTATTGCTTTAGGATATGGCAACCGTGTGATTTTGAAAGTCCGCCAAAAGGATTTTACAAAGACGCCGATTCCCGCGGTGCTCAACGTTCTCGTGGGTCGTATAAGCGGCTAGATACATGATACTAGATTACGCTTTTATCTCCTAGTCAGGAGTTGAGTAGATTTTTATGTTTAGTGCTGAGTAATCGTCTTATGGTGCTTTGCTGCATGATACTTTTTTCTTTCATTGCGATTATTTGTCCTCTTTAATCAAGCGTTACCAAACTTCGACCATGCGGCTGGATTCGCGTACGAAGTAGCAAGGCCAGGTCCGAGGACTTTAGTAGAAAGGAACGGAAATCGGAAGTGCGCAGTGCAGAAGAGGAACCGTCCCCAAGGTTATCTGGATTAAGAACCGTGCGAACTACGGGGGCAAAAAAAATGGTAACTCGGTGAAATTTAATACGCGAGACATTAGAGTTGCACATTTTTTTTTATGTTTTTTTTTTTACTGAATGCGAACGAGTTACAATCACATAATTTGTAGCGCAAACAACGCCACGCACTTACGTTCCCTGAATTTTCGCCAAACGGTACCGAAATGCTGCCCTTGTTATTTACTGGCTGTTTACGACCACGTTAATCCTAAGCATCCTGCTTTTACGCAAGCTCTCCCAAACTACGCGTAATTTATGCACAGACACTGCCAAGTGGAACGGGATATCGGCTGATGCTGGACATCGGATACCAAAATTGTCGCAGCTGTAGTCTATCGCGCGAAGTGAGCTCCATTGCGTTGCTATGTATGTTGAAAATTGTTTGCGTCTACTCGCGGATAGCTTAATGCACATTAGACGCAGTAACCAGGCAAGCGTAGTGCAGTTGCAGTACGTTTCCACGGCTGGGTACGAGCCAGGCCGTGACTCTGGATGCAAATAGGAAAATTTCCATCGCGACTGGACGATCGTACGACATGCAGACACCGCGCGAACCGTGCATTGCTTATTGTAATTTCCATGTATACGCTAGAGTCCGTAGAGGCGTGACAGATTACTTATTGCCAGCCAATTCTTTCATTTCAAGTAGAACTTTCTCTTCGGCGTAATGAACACTGCCAAACCATCGCCTTCTAGCCTCCATTGAATTCCTTTACTTTCATTTACTAAGATTTACGTAATTTTCATCGCCTCAATTCTATATCTACCATCTTACGGTATCTCGATTATCTCAGTGTTTCTCGACGTTCGATCATCTCGAATAGTTTTGCAGTGTCTATCGAGTCGTCGAGCTTCGACGGTCGTATTTCTTATCTTTTATTAGTCGTTGCTTATTGCGCTGCGGACGGCGACTGCGACTCCGGAACACGGAGACTCCCTGTTTGCTGAGCTGGTGCAGTCCTCGGTTCTCGCTGGTGGATCGTGTTATTTTAAGAACAGCCATCTTGGTCCCCATTCCTTTTTTGTCAGTTACTGCGCCCACTCGGTATCTCCTTGAATATGCGTATGACGCTTTTACAGAGTGATACTGATAATAGTCATAAGCGAAAGGAAATATTTTGTTATAATGTCAACAACTTATCATCATCACGTAACATCGATCAACTCGTAAACAACGGATTCAAGCGTTGATTTCCTATCGAGATTCTAGGGTCCTCGTGTTTACTTCGAAAATTCTCTTTGGTCGATTCCTGGATATCCTGAAATGTCTACGTGCGACAGAATTATGAAGCAGCCATTTATCCGTACAATTTATGGATTCAGTAATATTTTTCAATTTTTTATTTCAAAGCCTTATCACTACCTCGGGACGTTCACGAGCGAATCACGCAGGCGTGCGTAACGAGTAATCAATGCGATAATAAGCCAAACGGGAACACGTAAGCGATCTTTGCGTCCATTGCAGATACTAAGGCAAAACAATATATCGCGCTCCTTTTTTTTTCTTTTTTTCAAGAGAACGAAGAATAAAGCTAAAGTTCTCTCGGCCGTGATTCCCGGCAATCTTTATACCCCCGTCCGTAATGAGATTGCCGCACTCAGGGAGCGTCGATAAAAGGAATGCTAAAGAAAATATTTAAAAAGAAGTCATTTCTGCCTGCTTTTTTTTTCCTTTCTTTCTTTCTTTCTCTGACACGGATAAAGACTTATCAATGCAAATGACGAGAGAAGAGGCCACGATAACACCGAGATTCTCCGAGAGGTTGAAGGCTGTAGACATCTTGGCACCATAATAAAGCTACGTTCTTCTTATCTAATCGTTCGCTCCTCGAGTCAATAATAATAAGAACGTATAAAGCTCCGAGACAGAACGAAAATAATCTAATGACTGTAATTGCAGGTAGAAGACTATGCCCCGGTGTTCTTAACAATTTATACATACTCGAGTCATCCGTTATATCAGTACTTATTTTGGTCGTTTCCATTGAGCCAGAACGTGCGAATTAATCTTATCGCAGATAAGTAATGCCTCGTCGTCACTTATGTATTTATCCCACGCACTAGTATAGTTACTCACTGTCTTCTCTCTCTCTCGGATCGCCGTGTCTCGACCATATAGTACATTCGCATATGAATGCCTCTATAGAAGCGCGTATACGCGCGTTCGGCTGCAAACCGGCATAGCATTACGCCAGTGCAGTTTTCAGCCTTGACATTGTCCCCCGTTGCCCCAGTGGGCACCGGCTGCTTACGTAACCTGCTGCCAAGGGACCGAGCCCACGTGCTAACTCGACACACGCTAATGTCATCCGGGCGTCGCGATGCACACGATTAGCTGTCTTTAATTTTCTTAAGCTATTTAAAAATTTTTCCTCACGTGGATAAGCCGAGAGCATCAGTTATGGGTATTTATGTTTGGCCGAGATTTACGTGACGTCACTATAGGGAAACACTGCGCCCTGAAAATACGGGAACGCTCGAACAAAGGGAACTATTTTAGCCCGAGCATTTCATGGAACTGACCCGCGACCAGTTGTGTTCTCCTCACTCGTATTTGGGTCAGCACTGTATAGGCTATATACACTCTCCTATGTACAGGCTGTTCCAAATATAGAGTCACCTCGTTTTGAGACTGATGGAGAGGTTGTTAAATTTCGGTTCTAGTTAACGCCATTCTGTCGCATCCAAATCTCTTGTACACGGTTCACTACCGATTTTGTTTATAGATGCCTCTCGTAACTTTGCATTCAGATAGGACCGACTGGATATGGCAGATTGTGTCGAAGTTACTGGACGGAACTGGGAAAAACGTAACGTCATGGTCTACGTGGATGTATTCACGATTCTCGAATTATAGGTTTTGGCTTTCCTCCAAACCTTCGAGACGTCGTTTCGTGAGGTACACTCGCTCTTCCAGAACCCTGGCAAATTTCTATAACTTGTATACGTACTCTTATCCCTGTAGATTCATTTTGTATTTAACTCGAAGATCCATAAGATTTCGTGGAATTGCTCGTATCACTCTATAATGTTTATATATTAAGTCACGTTCTCAAAACTTAATACTTAGTTTATACACATTCATCTCGTATAAAAACACATTAGATTCTTGGAAACCATCGTAAAGTGCCTTTATTGCTTATATATGTATATTACTTTCACTGTAGTCGTATACCACGTCCAGAATCTGTTTCAGAAGAATGAACGACTATTTGCCGTAACGAAATAGCGCATGTGAAGTAGCGTAAACGACGAGGGGCTGGGCTGGCTGAATAACAAGGAATAGCCGATGTCGGGCTAGTGAACTCGTAACTGGGTCGTAGTTTTCGATCGCTCTGCTATATTAACGACTAACTTCCCTCACGAGCGGGAGATACCCCTTTCGAGATTTTCGCAATCAGGAAGCCTCGAGCATCACGTCCTAACGAGAAATATCACTTTTATGAAATCAGGCACTATGTATATATATATATGTATATATGTATATACACATATTGTATATCGTACTGCATGAATACTAGGTCGTTTTTTAACACACCCATGATACACGGAGGATGCTGAAAAACTTCATTCTACGTATTATTCATTTGTTCGTAAACGAAAAAAAAAACAACGAAATCAATAACGAGTCTCAAAAAAAGAGTGACAGCAACCACTTTATTTTCACCCCGGAGTGTCCGACTGATAAGACGTTGTTTGTCTCGTAACCGATATCTGCGCACTGATACGGAGCCTTGAACGCAAGCACACGTGACTCCCGTTGGATTAGAATTGTGATTTTCTCCGATAATACGCCATTTTCTCTTGTCTATATCGTGTCTCGGAGCGTACGTGGAAAGTTACCGATTCCGAGAGCCGTTCCTTGAAATCGTGGAAACAAACAAAGTGGATCCGTTATATCAATAGATCTCTGACTGATTCGCATCCAATGATGACTATTAGCATGTTAACACGATCGTTTAGCGAGAGTTCCGGCATGTGATATATACATAGTATACAGAAAATAGTGAGACACACAAGAGTGTATTCTATTTCTGGATTTATAAACGTAAAGCGCAGACTGCTGGCTACGCAAAAATATTGTAGCTAACGAGAATAGAAGCTCATTGGCGAAGGGCAGGGCTGAGGGAGCGTGGGTGGATACGTCATTATTATACATTTCGGCTCCTGCAAGTTACTCTCTTATCGTCGTTTCTCGCTCTGTCTCTCTTTACTTCGCTTTCTCTCCCAACATTATTCACTCATATAAATATCTCGGTGTGTCTCTTGGAATCACAAAATTAATCACGCAACATCTGTTTTTCGTTTGAGTTAGCATGTTATTTTGTTTTTGTTTTTTTCAACTTCATCTAGATTATGCAGTCGATCTTCTATCGGTTAAGCAGTCAAGGACCGACCTTGTCGGCAAGAAGATTTAGGTTGATTTATCTCATGATAATATCATAGCAACCAATTTCAATGAATATCATACATGGATGGCGAGTCTGTCACAAAAATACATACGTCATATAAAGAAAATACAGAATGTTATTTATAGATTTATAGATACTGCATTCCAAGAAGTGTATGTGTTTAACTTTGTAGTCTTAAATATGGTACTGGATTGAAGTTCTGTTCCGGGAGGAAAGCGAAGTTACGCAATAGCTGCTGTGCGATATGCAAGCTAAAAGTTTTCTCTCTGACAAGGCTCCTCGACTGGTCGCTTGTTTAACGTAGCTTTCGATGCAACGCGTTATTACATTTGAATGCACCTTTTACGCACGTTCTCTCTTTTATATATGTATATATAGCGAAGGAGCTACACTATCTTTTAAACCGAACGACCCTGATTTGTTCAGATTGCTAAGGATCTACTCGGACTTAATCTATAAGTTCGTAGAATCGTACGTAATTATCATACTCAGGTATTATCTTGAAAAACTTTTATGTCCATATCTCTTTCACTATCCCCATCAATGCGGACGTCACACAGTCTGATCGTCTTTCTTGAGATACACCTAAGGCAATCCTTTTAGCGAGTACTAGACAGTATAGCGGAGTTCGAGGCCGATTGACGCTTCGCGTGAAGCCCGGCTACCTTCGAAATCTGGGTTAAGCACTAAATACTCTGATGTTCATTAAATTGGTCGAAATCTGAACTGTTCGAGCTTTTTCAAAAGCTTCACCAAAATTCACACGGAGATATGGCACTACGAGATGTAATAACACGAGTATTACGCGATTGAATGATTTTCGCTAAATCAGTCATTAATCACAGTTCAATAGCCCGCACAGGCATAGTTTTTCATTCCCATTAATCGCTCACATAAATTGTATTAATTAGCCTTGCGCAATGATCCTAGTCGTTCCGCATGCGTTTGAACGCAAGAGACTAATTGTAAGCCAAGGTAGAAACACTCCGCGCTATAATGTCGGCCGCTGACAATGTGTCTGGCTGTTTCAATGCTCATGTATAATTTTGCCGGCTGTGTCGTGGCGAGTTTTAGTCGACTCGAGTCTGAGCATTTCGCAAGGAACACCTGTGGGGCATTATTGCGTACCTACCTTGAGCCCTCCTACTGTGCGATTCACTAAGACTGGAATCGATCTCCTTCAAGCAAGACGGATGAAATATAAAAGCGAATTTAAATCTGGGACACGTAGGTGACAGACATGAGAGACGGGTAGTCGCCACAGCGTCATTGCGATGCCCAGAAACAGACCCGATAGAGACGCACCTGGGTGAGCTGAGGAGTACGACGAGAGGGTGCAAGGGTGAAGGGGGCCCTCGCAAGCTCTAGGAATAGCACAGCGCAGGAAGTGGCGTGTTTCGTGGGAGCTTTCCTTGGACGCTTCTGTATCGTGTCGATCCCGATAACTATACGAATATTATCCACACTGCAGCTCGAACTACGCAAACCAGTGGGAATAACCGTTGCTTTCTGGGAGCTTAGAACCGATCTAGATTTCGTATCCTCGTACAGCTGCCTACGGGAAACTCGACGGTTAATCAATGACCTTCCAGGATCCTTACTTGATAACCGACAGCGAATTAATTTCTGGACTCCTTTTTTTTATTATTCCCTTGATTGGCAGAGCGATATTCCTCGAAACCGGTAATTGATCGCAATTGGGTTAACGAGCGGCTTAGATTAGGCCGATCTTTTAACGTGGACCTTTACGTCTCGTACCGCGACACTTCAACCAAGCATAAACTTCTTCCCCTATAGTCGGTTTACGATTTCAATGTGCTTTTTTTTAACAGATCAAAAACAAGGAAGTCTCTAACGAGCCCACACGTGGCTCTGTACAGAATTTTCTTTACGAAATACGACACGTGCATAGGTTTCCACTCAATTATTTTTTATTTCTCTATTTTACCGTGTATTTATCTAGTTTTATGGAAATCCACGTGTCATTCGTTGAAAGTTGCGAACTGTCAAAAAAACACATTGAACTCGTGTATCGACTATAGTAGGCACACGAGAAGCGCATCCTGTACGTGCAGGCGGTACTTTTTATTTTCTCAGAAAGGAAGACCTAACGGATGACTCGGCCAAATGACGTTTTTACTTGGGCACGACCAGCATCCTCGTATGATCGCGTGTCCTCGTGCTCTCCTGTTCTGCGTGTTCCGATGTTCTCTCGCTGTATGCCTTTGGCACTCGCTACTACCTCGCTCTTCTCTCCTCTGTGCTCCTCCTCGCCATGCTACGTTTACGCTCCTTCTTTCTTTACTCTTCGATGGCTGCTACTGCGCAAGGCCATTGGGTTCGCCGGGAACGTCCATTCCTCTCGTTACTATGGTTCTGCTCTGAGCTGTGCATACACTCTTGGGCTTTCGAGATCGAATTACCAAGCAGGTATGAAGTTCCCTTCTTCAAGGTGAAAAAATACTACAGAGATTTTCAACCCTCGCGTCAGTACTGCGTAAAGGAGGGGATAACGATGACGAGATTGGATTTTAAATATCCTCCTATAATTATACCATTGACTGTTTAAAACTTTTCTGAAAAGACTCTTTTGTCCTACATGACGTAAACGACTGACGGATTCTCTTATACTTGAACGAATTCGCGAGTTACTCGTAGCTTTCGATAATTGCACGGAGCGAAGTCCATTCCGCGTTTGACTCGAGTCCAGTCGACTTGCCTCGCCTCGAATCGAACCGGCTGACACAATTACCTTCCAATCGCTCGCCTCCGCCGTTTCCTTATAAACCACGATCGACCGCCATGATCGTTCGGAATTGATCTGGATCGTTTTAGAAATGCCGATGGAAAGAAAGGAAAAAAAAAAGGATCTGACGTGTTGTTGCGTATGGCGAAGAGAAAAAAAGGGGAATAAGGTGGGGAAAAAAATTGCAAAGGAAAACGGAGTACTTCGGACACGAAAGAAAATGTCTGATTACGTATCGAGCAGTTAGCGAGTATAAACCTCGGCAGCTGATGCAACTTGAAAATTCTCTTGAAGGTTTAAATAATTTAAACCCGCGGAACGAGTGAAAATTATTATTGCTTCGCCGTTCGAGCTCAATTGTTTCAATATAACTGGATGAATTGACGGTTGTGAATAAACTTGCGATTTACACATCTGGTTTTCGCTAGTTCCCTTCCGCTCTTTACTTCCCTCCGTACCGTCATTTTTTTTTTCCCTATCTATACACTCCCGTCTCTGTCAGATCCGATACTCGGCCAATATTTCTTGTTGTTGGTGACGCAAGTGCGTGCGAATTGCAATAGGACTGACGCAATCACGGATCCTCTCATTGAGATCTTTCTAACGGGAATTCAAGCATAGGCAGAATTGTGTGTCTCCTAGCAGACAGGCGATATTCACTCTGCGCTCATCCGGGTATACTCGTGATATAAAGCGAGAATGGCATTGACCGATAGCTTCAAAATAACAGCCTAAAATGCTCGATATCTCCAGAGCTACATGTTTACTCGACAGATACTAGTCTACCGCTAGTTAACAAAACTGATCTAAAAGTTCGCTTTTATCATAACACGTACCTCTCTATGTTTCAGTGGTCTACTGCGACTACACGGCGTCCGGAAGGTCTTTGCAATTCCTCGAGGAGTACATCACAAGGGAAGTTCTCCCTTGTCTGGGGGACACACGAGCCTCCACGTCGATATGCAGTCTGCAGTCGTCCCTCTTCAGGTACCTACGACTGCAATAGAATAAGCTCTCGAAAGATATACAGAAACGGATGTGGTATAATCCTGGGAATCGATAGTCCTTAAGGAGCAAGCCGTGGGAACAGCCAAGTATCGAAGTATAGGTATACGGGGCGCAGCTATGAAATTGAAATTCAAAGCTAATGATAATCAGGGGCGGATCTTATCTATGGTAGAAAACTCATTGTCCGGCTAGTACTGCAAGGAAGCCGAATGGCAACGTGTCTGGAAGCACGCATAGCTTGTTTACCGTAGGGCGTTATGTAGGGCAACAGCATTGGGGTTGGCGCAAGCAGAGGTTGCGCCCGAGCTTGTAGGTGGTACGAAGGCTGGGCTCCCGCTATCCCAGATCAATATCCACGCGGCACACCACCTACTCTCTCAGCCAGTCCTCTAGGGACAAAGAGGCTGCTACCCCTTCCGAATAGTCTCTGCTCTTGGCAAAAGCCAGCTACTCGCTCGTACGACCCCTCGACTACGTCCCGATACCTAGACTGATATGTTTATGCTCTATTTCAGACACGAGGCCAGAGACATAGTGAGACACGCTGTTGGGGCTGGTGAACAAGACGCTGTCCTGTTCACTGGACATGGTACCGCCGGAGCCCTACGTACTCTTTTACGTCACTTAGATCTATCGAGACCCACCGTCGTCTTTGTCGGTCCCTTCGAGCATCATGTCAATCTACGACCGTGGCGCGAGCATGGTGTCAAGGTGAGTAACGTCGCCCAGGCCCTTTTATTACATTATTATTCTCCTTTTATCTCGGAGCCGTTCCATCCTTGATATACACTCATTGCGTTCTGTTATATTCTACAGGTCGTACGCATTGCCGAGACCCGCGAGGGTTTTCTCGACCTGAATGATCTTGAGAGAAGACTGGCCAAGGAACGTGCCACTGGAGGTTCTCAATTGGTAGGATGCTTCAACGCTGCTAGCTGTATAACCGGCGTACTAGCTGACGACGTCGCCACGACGCTTTTACTTCATCAGCACGGTGCTCTCAGTATTTGGGATTACACGTCAGCTGGTAAGTTGGGAGCCGTCCTTACTATGCGGACTGTGTGTACGGAGTATCTGAATATCTGATATCCAGTACCAGTCCACGAGTCCGCGAGTCCTCTCAATCGAGACTATAACGGAATATTTCCTTCAGCGCCGTACGTTCAGATGGACATGAACCCTCATTTACCTGGAGTGGGAGAAACTACCGTGCACAAAGACGCGATAATATTCGCCGGTCACAAGTTCATCGGTGGCGTCCAGTCACCTGGTGTCCTGGTCATGAAGAGATCCCTCGTAAGGGAGGAAATAAGTCCTGAGGATATGAGAGACTCTCATAGGTATCTTCGCGATCCTGAACTCAGAGAGGAGAGCGGCACCGCCGCTGTCGTCGAGACTATTCGTTGTGGATTGGCAGTGCAGCTTAAGGAAAACGTAACACCTCAGGCTATTGTCGCCCGACAAGATAAAATATCAAAGTAAGTCATGCACCCTTGGATACTATTAATCCCTTTTCTCCGCCAGTACGTTTGTCTCTTTTTTCCTTCTTCTTTTATCTTACTTTATTCTTTTGTCTTTATTGCTACGTTACGGTCCCAAACGACGAGAGATGACTTCCGACGGTTCTTTTTCGTCACAACGCTCCTCGCGATGATGACTTAAAAATAACTTTTCGAAATACGTAAGTCAATCGAATCCAGGTGGCATCCTGTTACCGTGTTCAAGTGTCACCGTCACCGTCGACGGAGGGAATGGACAAAAATGAAATGACATCGTGCAGAGTGTCGACCATAATTCGGCGAAATCCTGAAATAAAAATCGCCTCCTCTGCCAAGAAACGTCGCGCGTTGAGAGTCTGTAAAATTTTCGCGCTTCACTTACCTGCGCCTGTCTCTCCCCCCTTTCTTGCCATCTCTTCTTTCCTCTACTCGTCTCTTCGAGCCAGCGACCTGTTTACATATATCTATACCACGTACAGACACAATATGCAGCGCCCACACGCGTACGCGTTCTCTTAAAATGACGTCGTTGAAATTCACGTTATTTCGAAAGACACGTGCACGCCCCTTATTATAAATTAAGTATCACATCCTTACTTCCATAGGTTAGAGGATGCTCGTGCTCATAGATGTTATTTTTTGTTTATTTTCAGACAAGTACTGGCACATGTGCGCACTATTCCCGAACTCATACTACTGGGTAGCACCTCGCAAAATGTCAAAAGACTGCCTATATTCTCATTTATGGTCAGACATCCGCGAGGTACTTTTCTACATCATAACTTCGTCTGCGCCGTTCTCAATGACGTTTTCGGAGTCCAGGCTAGAGGTGGTTGCGCCTGCACTGGTAGATACGCTCACGACCTTATGGGAATCAATGAGGAGTTGGCAAAGGAATACGAATCGATATTACTTCAGGAGTAAGTCTTGTTCTTACATTTTTACCGGTTTTTCCATTTTTAAGTTAGGCCCGTTGGCTAATGACGTGGCTTTACTTACAGCGAATGCAGCATGAATAGAGATGATACGAATACAGAAATGTTACGGCCAGGATTTGCCAGACTGGCATTTCCATATTTCATGTCCGAAGCGGAGGTTGCTTTTGTCCTGGAGGCATTGAAAATGGTAGCGACCGAAGGATGGAAGCTTCTACCGCAATATGTCCTCAATCCTGACACTGGCGAATGGAGACATCACACAAACAGCGTTTTCAAGGATCGCAAGTGGCTCGGTTCTATAAGATACACCGACGGCAAGATGAACACGTCTGAGAGGAGAGTATCTGGTCCAGGTGTATTTCCACAGAGCTATAGCGATTGTCTTCAGACAGCGAGGAACATCTTCAATAGGGCTAGAAAGATGGCTCAGAGGTATCCATTGCAAATTGATCACAGTGTTACCTTCACGGAACAGACTGAACAACTTCGCTGGTTCATCTTGCCGAACGAGGCCCAGGACCTTCTTCTTGGCAATTCGCAGAACGTTAAACAGGATGTTCCCTTTAATCCTGTCACATACAGATTGGGCTATGGACCTTTCGATGGTTCTAGTAACAGCTTATTAATGGCTAATGGTATTAGGAGACTGAATAGCGATATTCCCAGAACCGGGAACGTACCGGTCACACCTAATTCGCCAAGGCATCACAGTCTGCCTGTTCTTACAAAACCTGTAAACGCCACTATTCCTGACATGAAGAAACAGTCGCTAGCGGGCAACTCGAATAACCCACCGATGACAGTCACTAGGCCATTGAGGTCTACAATCTCGCCTCCATTAACGAGCCAGTTGTCACTTCCTGAATACGGTAGCAACAACAATGTCAATGGACAGAAATCACCAGCGACTTGTCCCAGTTCTCCGATGCCAGTTAGATTTGCTGTCGGGGAAGCCGTCACTCCAGCAATTCTAGGTACGCCAGCAGTAACTCAACTAATAGCCAGTGAACAAAATATATCCGGAAGAACGAGGTGTAATTCTCTTGGTAGTAGCGGCACCTCTCCGCCTATTCTCAGTCCTCAAACGATGGTCAGTCTTGGAATCAATTCGACTTCTCGGCATCGACACTGCAGCTGCAGCAGTCAGACTGAGTTGAATTCCCTTGAGTTTGAAAGTGGCAGTCCAACGCACTCTCTTGGACACGTTAATTCCTCGAGCAATTCTGACATGAGAGTAGGACGGTCCTCACCTGTATCGAACTTCTCTCAAAGCTCGGAGGACCTGCATGCTTACTTGAAGGAAGTCACTAAGGAACTGGCTACGGAGATAAAGTCAGAAATTCGTGAGGTCATCTCGAAAGTCGATGACGTCTTGTCAGAGACTAACACGTCTGAGAATACACCACAGCATCACTCAAGGAGCCACAGTCACAATCACTCGGAGGACAAACATGATTCATTCTCTGCGAGTGACATTGCTGAGTACCTTATGGAATTTTCCAAGGAGATGGCCAGCGAGGTCAAGTCTGAAATACGATGCATGGTGAACGCAGTCGATGGACTTCATAGATTTTCTCCGGATACATCAGCCTCTGATAAATCTTCTAATGGCTGTGGTTCACCTGAACGTATATTACCCAAGACTGGAGCTGTCGGAAAGCTGAGTGAACTCTCTCAAGAGAGTAAAATGTCCAGTGAGTGTTCATCGGATGAGACAGTGATATACGTGTTAAAGCCAAGGGAGGCCGAAGGTAAGACAGACGACGAGGAACACAGCGGTACGGAGATAGATATAAAGACTCTTCCAAAAATTTATTCCACAATAAATTCCGTGAGTTCCCAAGACAGCGGAATTAATCTGTCGTTTCACGAAAATGACAGATCCGTCGATTCGGAGTTGAGAAGGAGCAGCAGTGCAGAGTCAAATTCAAACAGCTGTCGAAGGCTCAGAATGACCGGGAACAGGGGCGGCAAACAGAATCGTGTGAATGATCTCTCCGAGGACGAAGAGGCTGTGTCCGAATATTCAGGTTTGGAAGATGACGACAGGCCCGTTGCGAGTATTACACCAGAAGATGGTTCGTCTCCACAGTGGCATTGTCCACCGAAGAACATTTGGAAACCGGCAGTAGAGGCTATGCAGGAGTTTGACATGATCAAAGACAACGATCGCATCATGGTGTGTTTATCTGGAGGCAAGGACTCGCTATCTCTTTTGCACACTCTTCATCAGTATCGATTCTATGTGCGATCGAAGGGAATCAATTTCGAAATAGGAGCGGCTACCGTGGATGGAGGTGGATACGATCCACTTAGATCCATGTCGTACTTGAAGGCTTTGAACGTTCCTTATTTCTACGAGGAGCAAAGTGCTACGAGTCCCGAAGAAGAGGCCCATACCACGCGAGCCTGCAGCTTCTGTAGCAGGTCCACGAGGGCGAAATTGTACTCGGTGGCTAAACGCAATGGCTACAACGTCCTCGCACTGGGACAGCACTTGGATGATCTCACCGAGAGTTTCCTCATGTCAGTCTTTCACAATGGTAAACTGAGAACGATGAAAGCCCACTATTACATTAGGGAACAAGATCTTCGAGTCATTCGACCGTTTGTCTACGTGCGCGAAAAGGCCCTCAGACAATTTACAGAAAGCAAGAAGCTTCCGGTTGTTCGAAATACCTGCACTACCTGCAAAGATGCTCCTAAGGTATGTCTATAGATCTCTGATCGGGCAGCCTTATATTTTTATCATATACGTATCATGCCTAAGGAATCAATTTTATTAATAAATTGTTTCTTCGTTTACAGAGACTCGAACGTAACAAAGAATTGATAGCTCAACAAGAACAGGTGTATCCACGTCTCTATTGGTCTCTGCGCTCTGCCCTGCAACCGTTGATCATAGCACGCGGGCAGAATCTCGAAATTAATCAGCAGAAGAGGCACCGTCGTCCCAGGACGAATTCCTTCACGTCCACCCCACTCACATCCGCTCAGCAACTCCACGACAGCGAAACCGACGAGGAGCCCGTTCTTTGAGACATTTCAACCGGGGACCTGAGTCCTCCTGCTTGTTGTCAGCTACGCATTGCTAAGACGCGTAGCAAAGTCATGAAATCTTCGCTGCGGGCAAAGTGGCAAGGAAAGGTCGCAAAATGCGAGAGGAACCATTCGCATGGTGCACGTTGCGGCAAGGTGACTACGTAACTTTCTCAAAGGGATGATCTTCGTCATCCTATTTCAATTTTCAAAAAATAAATGTTCGCACGGTTCGCGATTATTATACTTGCGACAATTGAATCACCTGAATCATTGCCGTTACGGGCGATTCGTATATTCATGTATTAATGGATTCAGTGCGGATTCTCCTCTCGGCGATTACCACTCACATCGAATTGACAATAGACGATTTAATATTAACGTTAGAATCCGGAGGAGAAATTTAATGGCAATGAATTCATCTGCAATTGCTTGAAGTATGGTATAAGATTTTCAACTACGGAGTGGTGAATGAATGATGATGATAAACGTCATAATTAATTTAAGAAATGCTTGCGTTTGTCGTTTGTTAGCTGTTAGACACTGGGCAGGTGCGTTACGCGTGTACCGAGCCTGAAAAATAATCTAATCATCGTGGAATATCGAGAGGTACACTTTGCTTGATTATACGACGAGACTAATTTCGGTCGAATAAATATATAATATATATTTGTACGTAGCAACGATGGAAAGCTAACAATGTGATTTCTTTTATACTGATTTTGCGATTGAATATGTCTACTGCGCGATATGGTCTTTTTATACTAGTTTCGAACTGGCATCTATACACGAATTTTCTTTTTTTTTTTTTTTTGTAAATTGCAGTGGTGATACTACGTTTATAGATTGAGGGAGACTTTTGACTGCCTTCGCCTACTTTAAATTATATTGTATATACTATACATAAACATAAATACATAAAAATATAAATATTAATTATAATTACAATTATATTATAGGCACGTTTTGTATTCCTAAATTATTATTAGCATTAAGGGCTAAGTATCTATGTGATTCATTCGAGCTCGATTTCTCCTGCTGTCAGTTTATCGCTTTGTCACGAACCTCCGTGTAGACACTTTCATTAGGCCATAAAAAAATCGATCTTTAGAATTGAACTAACGATTTTTCGATGGAAGTAGACAATTTGATCCACGAATGGATAAAAACTAAAAAACAGTTGCTTAGGAGGAACGAGAAGAATCCTCAAGGCGGCGACAAACCGATATCCTCGTTTTTTGTATTGCATGTATATAATACAACTACTAACAGAGAGAAATCGTTAACCCTTATATATGCTAATGCGAATGCCACTTTACTATATTATGACTATGGTACGCTCAGCTAGGCTCAGTTATACTACTTACTATTTACTACTAGTACTGTACAGACTGTGCCGATTATTCGACGTATACATGTATCTCAGTTATATATTATTCTCATTGTGTTTCCTTGTTTTCAAATTCTAGCGTTATCACGTCTTACTGTAGCGAGTCGTAGATTGAGAGGTGCGAGGTTCCGGCATTTTTTAGCGGTCATGAAAAATGCCGTAATCGTTCCAGGACTCGTGAGACGCGATGAGAATAATTTATTGCAATTAATTGCCGATTAACGAGTCTACTTTTAATTACTCCTTAGTATTTAAGAGGATTTACATTAATCGTGTAACTACCATTGAATCTGGTCCCTTGGCCCTAATAATTGTACTATGACGAATGATTTTAGTGATTGATCGGCATTTGCGAAGGAGGTAATTCATTCGTGAACTCATCAAGGCTCATATTCAATGACGCTGCAAAATGCCACGCTGGAAACTTTTTAAAAGCAGTCTAGCTACCGTGCTACCTGTAGTCTCTAGCACTTGGATCGCATAATTGATTAGAATTTAATTCCATTGAGCTCTGGCAACTAGCTTTATACCTAACGGACGAACGTTGGTCACTGTGACATGTCTGTCGTTAATTGTAAATCAATTGACATGACGTCGCAATGTTTCTGTGACGTCACTTCAATCGTACGAGCTGATCTAACAAGATCACGCGGATTCCTATGATCCATATGAGTTTGGGTAATATTGTAAATTCGTCGCGACCACAATTCATTGTACTTCGAACCTCGACGTCCACTTCGTACTATGAATTTCAGTCTTATAATTATTTTCATTGTTATCTCTATCAAAATTTCTCTTTGCTCTCTTGAACGAGGTTCAAGGTTCAATATTAAATTTTCGCGACCTCCTCATTTCTTTCCTTTAGTTTCTCATCATTTTTTACATTTATTCTATAAGTATCATTGTGAATTAGACTCTGTGCTCTTACTTCACAACTAATAGCTAACACTCGATGGTTTCTACGCCCATCTAAATTACATTAGGCGTACACGTTCTATAAGATGACATTTTATAATTTCGAGACGTAAGGACACGCTGCGATAGGTCTTTTAATTAAACGGCACGTGTATTAAATATCTACACGCCCATAGAATACATGTTTACGCGTTTGCCCTTTGCGCGATTACCATTTTGTATTCGTTCTGTCCTTACGTGTCGAAATTAATATTATCATAACCGGATATTATCTACGAATTACGGATAGATATTATATTTTCTGAGAGTTACGAGAGTATATTGTTATTGTAAAAAAAAATGTAAGTTTATTTATCACTAATAAAAATGACTGTACAAAATTATTATATAGCGTTAATCACTTATGGTTTAATCTCTTCTAACAATCAGCTGTATCGTAATAGGTACTCAGCATGGAACTTAGAATCTTTAAGACGAGTAGAGCCTTCCTCCCGTTATGTGTTGAACTATTAGAAGTATCAGGTAAGTGGGAAACCTAACTTTAAAGGTTCGTGGAAATTTATCGATGGCGCCATCTTACGATAGAAATTTGAACTCCTGTGGTACTTTGTTTATTTCCCAACAGATGGCGCTACCGATGAATTCTTCATACGACTATTTCATATAAATATCACATATCGCAGAATATGCACCACGCTCCATCAGACGACAAAAACATTAACAGTTTTGAAAATTTGAAATGAGACGTGCAAAATGGGACCGGGAATGTTATATAACTTTAAAATAAACACGGCAATAAATGTTTGTATGCCACATAAATATATATAATTGCACACACTTATTAGAGTACAAGTATAGAAGACATTCATTGCTCACCAGACGACTGACGACGAGTCGATATGCTCAATAGCACTCCGAGCCGCTCGCATAGACTCGCAACACTCAGAAATCCTATGAGGTATAAAACACATTGGGATATAAGAATCATTTTACAGTAGTGTAAAGTGTCCAGAGTTTCAGAATTATTAAATAATGCATAATGATACCTTCGTGAGTCTAACTTCGACATCCTATAAGATTTGTTAACATTCATTTATATAAATTCCCTCATGTACCATAAACGTGTATTTTGTCAAAATCGATTAAAAATTGGGCACTTTACCTCGTCATTAAAAGTAATGTAGAACTTACCTGAGAATAGCTAGTACCCATAACAGCACAAGCTTGCTTAATTAACAGCGTGATTGAGGTCAAGCATAATCATCAATATCATCAAAGTAGACATTAATGACGAACGATGATTAACAGCATCTAGCAGTGCTGTACTGTCAGTGGCATAGAGACAAGTGTCATCACACCGATATACGCGGAACGCGTGAATCGATGATCGAATCTCAAAGAATAACTTTCAAAAAGAAACCAAGAGGCATTTATTCACAAGAGGCATGGTGTGTACTATAGTTACAAGTATCCGAGAGTCGCTTTCATATCATATAAGTATCTCTGACTATAAAACAGACCGGACCAATTCTCCGTATGCTATATCAATAAATATATCGAGGGACAATAATCGCGAATATTCGTATCAAAGTAAATAAAACTACAGGTCCATCATGGATACGAATGATGGAATCCGAAATGCCGAAGACCAAGCGTAGCCGAGTACGTTCCAGAACTTACTCGCTGATTATTACTGCACTTACGTAATAAAAGACTAACCCCTGCGACGTTCCATCCCTTACAATGACACTTCCTTAATTTAAGTCAAAACCATACATGGTCAAACGCTCGAAACAATTCTTGGCTTCCTTTTACATTAGCTTGAAAAAAAGACTCTATGGTCAATCGACCGAGCCAAAGGCTTCGGCCTATTCCAGACACATTAAATATAATGTTGGTAGAGACACTTATAGTATACGTGATTAGTTTAGTTAATTCTATAATTCATTATCATTTAGCAGAATAGAGGGATGTCGTAGCGAGGATGTGCGACGCCGGCAATGATATCGGTAACGATCACAATTACAATGACGTAGAACAATAATAAAAAGGGTACAGAGGCTACGTACTTTTGAAAGACTATATAATTATCAAGCATCAATGTTTGTGCAGAACAACTTTTTTTTTTTTCTCTATCATATCAGTAGCTTTAGGGTTATTACATGTCACAGTAAATATAGTAGGATTGCTATGACTATATTTCAGTTACAAGTGGTTTCGTTTCTCTCTTTTTATCGTTTCGTAATCCTTTTTTTGTGGCGACATGTCAACACCTAAGAAAGACGGTTAAGCTATGAGCGGCGTGTCTGCATTTCTGTCTATTCTGCATCGTATCACCAAATTTTATCATTATCTATCCCTTCCGTACCTTCATCGTCGTCATCATCCCTCCAGATCATCCACACCTAACAATCCACACTTGCAATCATCCTCCATTGATCTAATTACGGAATCGTTAGACCAGACGCACAGTGATATATTATGTACATGCACCTCGCACAAATGAAATATCATTTTACATCTTGCACGATTAATGCTTCTCGCATTAAAAAATCCGATCCGCATGGCGTGTCCCGTGAATTTATATAAATCCAATAAATTGCCTTGACTCTGATATATTTCGCTTTTTCTCCATAATGCTTTTCTTTTATTTTTTTATTAATATCCATTTAATTACATACGAGCGTCATGCGCGTACGTTGGATATAATCGAGCGTATCGTTATTGTTCTTACACGTTCTCGTCTCTTCCTTGAGAGATTCTTTTTTTTTGCATCTCGCCGTGAAAATCGAGACGAAAGAAATCACAGAGAGAACGAAAAAGCATAGAAAAAGTCGTGCCTTAGTTTTTTTCTATTTTTTTTTTCCTCCATTAAACATCTAGCCAATATCAGGCGATACGTGTGTCTGTGTTTTTCACATACGTGTCCCAAATTATGTAATGTGTACACGGTAACGTGAGTGAGCTGTGAGATGTGAATTATGAGACGTGTACCACTTCTTTTTTTTTTCTTTTTTTTTTCATTTCTTATCCGTACGTGGGACTGGGTGTCGCTTTAAGATATTTCTCTCTAGGATTAATTACTATACGATAATTCATAATAAAGGCGGGCGTTCAGCGTGTTTTTATAATATGTACAATAGGTAATCCGTTCATCATCTATTAAGTTATAAGTTACTTTAGATTCGCTTAGCATTTTTTTGTTCTCTTATTCTACAGCGTAAAGATTCTCAATTACGTTTGTCAGCTAAGCACTCGCTCGCAACTTGTATACAGATTCTCTCTCTCTCTCTCTCTCTCTCTCTCTCTCTCTCTCTCTCTCTCTCTCTCTCTCTCTCTCTCTCTCTCTCTCTCTCTCGCTCTCTCGCTCGCTCTCTCGCTCGCTCTCTCGCTCGCTCGCTCTCATACAGTTTCCAATATTCTAATACTCATTGTCAAACAATTACACGCAAAACACAACCACCTCGATTCATTCAGTCAGCGTTGCAAGCACACGGATAACATACACTCCGTAGTCACGCACTTCGATTTTTGTTTTCTTTTAAACTATCTTAAATAGAAACATCATCCTGGGTCCCGCGCAAGTTTGTTCTCTGCAATGATAGCCATTTCGTCCATAAAGGACACTCCTCACGCGGCGACAATGCCTGTCGCCACGTCCCATTTCTCCTCTTTTTCCCTACATTTCTCCCATTTGTCGCCACTCATACTTTCCACCCTCTTAAGAATTCGCAATACTTAAGACAAAAATTTCGCGACTCGCACGAATCCTTTCCGTTGGTTAATTCTCTTTTTCGATTACTCTTATTTTTTTTTTTTGTATCATCTCACTTAAATTTTTCTCTCTTCTAGCTAGAACAATTCGGGTAATTGCGACGTTTAGGAACATTGGGATATTATTAAAGGAGCATTTGAGAAATACTAGGGATTTCGATTGAGTAACGATCATCTTTCGGCTAAAGACTATGGATAACACAAAAATAAAGTAAAACAAAAGACACGTCACGCTTACAAATCGTCATTCGTTTCTTAGCAAAAAAAATGGAAACGAAAGAGAGATCATTATAAAAAAAATCGCACCGAATCGAAATCCCATTTTCTAAGTAAAACTAACCTAATGTATTCCTTCTCGATATTTTAGAGCTCTTAATGAATAAATGCAAACGGGATCTTAAGTAACGATGAGGGCGAGAACGGCGGTGACGTTTTGAATTTCTATGACGGCGATAAAGACAAAGGACACGAAAAGTGTCGGTTGCGCGTCAATAATAACAGGGATCGAGACGACAGTGACAATAATTGCAATAACCATATTTAGGCGTTATCAATAATACAATTTTCTTTTATTATATCATTCCCTGCAACCAGCAACAGTGTAGCAAATATTATTCGTTTATCGTGTCAATTACGTTTCAATATCATTTAATGCCGTACCACGTATAGTATGAATAGTAAGTATGAAGCTGCAATATGGATACGTACTACGTACGTGCCTGGTCTCTCCAGATTTCCCCGTATATATATATACATATACATATGCGCCAAATGATAACGCAATATCGTAAACACAGTAACACAGCAGTGCCGTAGGACATTGCGACAATAAAAATTCATCACCTCTATTATTTCTCTCAGTAGAATATTTTCAAAATACCTGTAGCGTTGCTCATTGTAATAAATGCGTGGTATTCCCCTCGTTAAAGTCACCTGGCTCGATTGCCATATATTTTCTTTTACCCCGTATACGCAAAAACGTTCGAGTCCTTCGCGGTAGTTATTTTTCCTTTCTGTCGTATAATCTCCGTTAGACATAAGTAGAGAATTTATCTGTTTTTTTTTTTTTTTCATCAGCGCTAACCTACGATATTACATATTGTTGGGTTCGACACGAGTTCCTTCATACGCATCCCAGATGCAATGAGGTTGAATTAAACGAAGAAGTTACATAGTTTTTTTTTTTTTTCTTTTGAATGCATATGTAAAAACCGCATCGTTTACCACAATATGATTATATTCGTTCACTCTCGCGTTTTTAACGACGCCATTGTCTTTCATGCTGGCGTGGTGGGTTAAGTTACGTGGGGCGGGAGGGGGGAGCCAGCTTACTGTGGGGATACTGGTAGGGGTAGTAGGGTAATAAGAAGGGTTGTACGAGGATGGTACATATGGAACATGGAATATAATTTCTGCAGGCTGGGATAATTGGTGCAGAGTTAACATAAAGGCATGGAAATCCGCGCGTTAATCTCGCGAGAGATAATCCGGCAGTTTCCTTTTACATACACACTTTCAAAGTTGATACGTTGCGACGCTCGGCAGGACGGCGAGCGTCGCGCTAATATTTGTCATATCACCTCAACGCAAGCTCTCCTATTATTTGGCATAAAAAATAAATCCCTATCCTCTACGTGTGTGAGACGACTCGTCTTGTTAAACATTTTTCCCCTCGCTATTCTGTACACTTCGAGAATACATGTAATATTAAGGTATTAAGCTCTACAGCTTCTTTTAAATGCCTCGTGGATACGCTAAATTGATTTCTCCCATTGAACGCTGCTCTTCGTTCCCATTATCATCTTTATATCGTCGTATATGCTTTCTTTCCCTTTGCTTCGTGGACTCGCCGTATTTTGTCCATTCGTGCTTATTCTCACGCTCTTTGTAACCGTATTCGACATTCTCGATCTCTCTCTCTCTCTCTCTCTCTTTCTCTCTCTCTCTCACACACACACACACTTCCAAATTCTTCGAGTATTATATCAAATATCTCAATCCCACGTATGTACATGCACTTTCTCTCTCTCTCTCTCACACACACACACACTTCCAAATTCTTCGAGTATTATATCAAATATCTCAATCCCACGTATGTACATGCAAAACAGAATCAACATTATCCTCGTAGCCGCTCCAATGATTGCCAATGGGGATTGGGTGGGTAGTAGGACATTTTTCTATCTTGTAACCAAACGACGAAGGTATGTAATTTCAATATATACCTTCTAGAACTGACAAGATATGACGTTGCCTAAATCGTCACTTCCGGTATGGTTGCTGACATTCCCATATCCCCCAAAGAATGAAGGACGGTTAGTTGTACCCCATTGCCCGCGGCGGCTTCGTCAATTAGCGTATTCGATTACTGTTGAGTGATATACATATACTCTGTCCAGACGAAGGACTAGTTTGTTCACTTATAACCTGGAACCACATGTTACCAAGGATTATCCTGATTATCTCAATAACCGACCCTCGACTCTGACCTATTACATCCGTATCTCGTGAAGGGACATCGTAAACCAAGACACACTGCGATATAACATACATATTAACACTAAGCGTAGTCCATTATTTAGCTGTGTGTTGTATATAGCACTTTGTTGAATTCACAACTTGGCCGACAAGGATGACATTCATCTAGGGGTTGCTCTCCCAGCGAGCCAGCTGAATGCGTCTTGTGTCCAATGACGGTGACAATAGCGACCGTAGGGATGCACTCGGTGGAGAACCTCCAAAGTATTTCAAGGTCAATGGCGACTGAAGATGTCTGTGTCTTATCACTTCTCGCTCGGCAGGTAACGGCCACAGTTCCTTTGGACATTAAAATGACAGTGCAATTCGATAAAGAGTCGAGTCATCCTCTGATTAATTCTATTCAATATATCCTAGACATACCTGCAGCGAGAGCGCCTCGTCTCAGGATTCGCCCTGTTTGTTTCGTCGACCGGTGAGAGAACCAACGAGAGACTTAAGGGTGGCGCCCAATCCACGACCACTTGGAGTATTCAGGCTACTGGCATTCCTGAATCCCTGGGGATGAGCATCCAGGCACTTCTGGTACCTCAGCTACAAGGATTGAATAAATGAAACGAAACGTTGAATAGTCACTAAATTTTGCATATATCACCGCAAGGGGCTCTCGTCCTAGAAACTCACCTTGCATGCTGCTTCGATGGTTTTGCAGAGGGCGCCACTGCTGGGCTCGCAATTGAAAATATGTGCGATAAAAAGGTCCTGGGCTGTGTGCATAATGAAGGCGCACTGCTTCACGTTACGGCCGATCCCCAGGAATGACAAATAGCGAACCCGACACTCCGTAATCAGTTTGTCGTCCTGAGAGGGAAACGTGCGCGTTAACGATCACTAATTAAGTAAGGTGACGGTAGTGGGCAAGCTGATTGTCCGGACGAGTAAACTTACGCTGGGCGTCAGTATAGAGATCATGCTGGGAGCCACAGCCACGTTTACGTTTCTCCACTGATTGATTGGAGTGTTCGTCACCATATGATCTATCGCGTCATTCAAAACCTCCATACCCGTAGCCTGGGACACTTGCATGGATCCCAAGTATTGGGCACGTAGTACCTTCTTCGGCTCCTCCATAGGAGTGGGGAATGATTGTGCTGCGGATAATTTAACACCGTAAAATCATTAAAGACTCTAACGCATCGAGCTGACAAATAAAAATTTACTTACTGACTAGAGCCTGTCCGTTTCTATGAAAACGTCGATGCTCCGTAGGTAAATTGGTCGGCCTAGTAGCTAGACTGGTTCTACCATTGATATCGATAGGCTTTGCAAGATTCTGATGAAGCGATCTCTCGATCATGATCTTCTTGCATATGTCCCTCAGTGTATTGGCTATTGTGCGAGCGGGAATGTCACAGCGAAAAACATGGCACATGTGCTTCCTGGTCGATCTGTCTCTCGCTACGTACGCAAAATCCCTACGCAGGACATAAAAACCAAACAAATATGACATCACTCACAGAAATTCCTCATCAAGTTGCATATATAAGTTGGCTTAGCCGTATATACGTATATATGCCTCTAGGTATATAACATGCGTGCACGAGAGTGTTTTTATCGATCCGGTAAGCGGGAATTCGTGCCTGCTATAAAATATGAAATTACCTCTCGCTGTTTTGTGTCCGCATCCATACCAGCGAACCCAGGCATGTAAAAAAGAGCAATGTTAATTCTACGAATTTAAATAACACCGACCATGATAAATATGACATTAAAAACTTTTTATTTATTTAACACTGACTTTACTCGGACAGAGGTAGTTAACGTACCGTCCGTGATCTCGGCCCACTCCCCACACCCTGAGCGTATGAATAGGCTGAGTATTGAGTACCGTGAGGTTTTCAGGATCTATGAGCTTGAGGGCGCCCTCGTCCAGATCCATGAAAAGATCTTTGCCCTGTTCAGAACGTAGAGACGTGAAAATGCCTTATAGCTGCCTAGATGACAAGTAAGAATAAATACAATCACGTGGATCTATACTCACGTCGCCCCATCTTCCAACAACGTCCAGGAGATCGTTTCTTCCGAGAGAAAGATCGACGATACACTTGTTGACGGCTTTGCTACTTCGTTCCGGCGTGAGATCCTCTTCCGCTATTTCGGTCCATCCAAGAGATCGAACTGCGAATCTTATTGGTTTGTCCCTACCCTCGGAGTCCGCTCTGGCAGGATAGCTTCTTCTCCTACAAAGTTTCACAAGGATATAACGGACCACCCAAAGAGTCGTCGTAGCAATGTAAGATTCAATGGGTAACAAATAACAGCAAAGACTCACTTGAGCGCCAACTCTTCTTTTCTCTTGTTCTCCAGATCCTGATCAAGAGCCGAGCTGGTATTGCTGCGAGTGACGGTATTGACCATACCCCCGAGAGCGTGAAAATTATTTATCTAGAAAAGAATGAAAGAAAAAGTAAACCTACAGTATCTTCGTTGCACCGTATAAAATCGTATGAAAAAAAAAAAATAATAACTCACGCTGTCATTATCCTTGACTAAACTTCTGCGAGACTCGGTCTTGGAGTTGAGAGGTGCCTCTGGGGGTTCCCTCTGTATGGTGCCGCTCTTGATGTGCCAATAGTAAGGTCCGTCATTGTCTAAAATCATTGAAAATTTACATCACCTGTTGCGCGAAGCTTGTGCGGAGCACAGTGGCCCGCATACGTGCGCCTATAAGTATACAAAGTGCATTCATCCGTTCGCTCTGACGCCAGATAATACGCGAATCGAGAAAAAGATCTGAAAAAGTGCATTTCAAAGAAACTAGTCACATACCCTCGTGCTTTTCCCAACCTGCCGGAAGATTTTCATCCTTGTCCTCGGAGTCGACGGTATCGACGTCGCCGTTTGACGGCGGCTTGTCCGTGCTCGGCTGCTGGAGCGATGAATTCTTCTGGTCCTTCGGCTGTCGCCGCTTCACGGGAACGGCGTAGAGTTCGCTGTTCAGGCCACCCTCGACGTGAGGCACGCCACCCATTTCCGTCTCGTTGTCGGGCTTCTCGCAGTAACTGAAACGATTTGAGAAAGGGGGACGACGTCCCGAGTGAACGGCCACGAAGAAGCGCTCTCTAGCAAGCGAACGAATTTACGGTACAAGGAAAGTATAGAGCAGATGGCAGAGCGTAGAGTACAGACAGAAGAAGAATGGAGGCGTCATCAGAACTACGTGGAAGCAAGACCATGTGCCGTCTCAGTGAGTCGGGATGAGATTGGTCGTCGATATCGTTAGTACGTTAGATCAGCCAGCAACACTAGCAACAACAACAGCAACAGTAGGCGATAGTAGTAATAAGTTACGAATTTGAATCGTACGTGCGCCGTACGTACTTTGTGAGTTTCTCGATGGACCGATCGGAATGATCGGCAGGTAACGAACCGATAGGCCCAAGGGAGGAGGAGTCGCGATCGGCCAAAGAGGAGGATATCGGCCGTGCCGAGGGTGCCGAGCGAGGATTTCCGTTGAGGGTGTCGTCGACCAGGATCGACTCCTCCACCACACCCTCACCGCCATACCTGAATTGAGGGTTGCGTTGAAAATTATACGAGCACAGTATGTACGACAGGCGTCGTGACCGAGAGTTAATGTAATTATAAGCGTATGCAGATAGAAGCTCGATAACGTTTTCGAAGACGGGGTCTAAAGCGTCGCGACGCCCGTTCAACCCTTCCCCGAACAGACTCGCTAACCCCGTCAAAGTAATTAAGGGATTATCCGAGTAGTTCGGTAATTAACATAGAGTCGAGCCAGAAACTGCAGGACGATTCAAAGATCAGACACGTGTTCCGTGTCGAGCTGTTTCACAGAAGACTTTTCCAAAATCCATTTATTTATTCCGATGGCTTCCGGGGGTGGGGGGGTGCTAGAAACAACCCTTGATGGATGAAAGGGAACGGGGAAGAGAATTGGAGGCTTCCTCCTCCTGAGAGACCCTTCGATTCTCCCATCCCTTTTGTTCGGCATTTAATGCTCTCGGGGGGTAGTTTCCGAAACAGCGTCGACCTGGCCATTCAAGACGTATACGGCGACTCGCATCGAGGGTGGTAAACGACCTCGGTGCTTTTACGGTTAATAAAGAAGAAATCGACAACCGTGACAGTATCCCGGGTACATCTTAGACTGTCACGGACTTAATCTCTTTTACAAGTCAGCATCCGCATCCGAAAGTCCTGCCGATATCTACTTGCCCGACAGGTTATTCCGCGCACGAATTTCACCCGGCATTTCTAGCGAACAAATTCAAGTGAAACTAAGACGACTCTTCCCAAGTTGCCTCTAAACTTTAACCTCGGTCCGGCCACCATTCTCTTGCTGCAATCTCAGTTTGCACTATATACATATATATATTTTCTTTTGATATTCCCGAAAGAGCTCGCCAGCGTTCTGTGGGAAAAAAAAATTCTTACAAAAATTTCATCCTTTAATTTTACCTTAAAACCACTAAAAGTGACCTCGTGGTTCAACGAGATCTTCAACTTACTCGACGATCGAGGCTCTAAACTTCGTAGACCCTTGAGAATAGGTCGAGTGTCGTACATAACACCCCGTTTACATAATAGGTCACAGGCTACAGTACCGGCGAATGTCCTTCGAGATGTAACACGTGTGTAAGCGAGAGTCCCGCATGCCCGAGAAGACGTCGCGATGCAGAATCTTCGCTTTCTAAATGAAGTCTGACGGCACCGTCTATTAATTTCTCGATGTCAAGTGTAAAAGAGCCGAAGATCATCGTCGTCCGAGACACGCGGGAGCAAAGAAGTAAAACGAGCGGTGACAAAAGAGAAGTCAAAGAAACTGGTTATCCCGACCTCTGGCCGCGAGAGACGGAGAAGCGCAACGTAAATACCTGCCCGCTGCTCCACGAGGTGACGGGCGCGCATGCGCGGACACATCTGACATTTAATAAGGAAAGCACGCGTGTACCATCAGCGTTATAAATCATAACGCACAAGACCTACGACGATATCTTCGTTCCGCCGTTACACGAGCGTTACGCAAGAGACACTCAGGGATCTGGGACTAAAGAAACAACCTAATACCAATTGTAAGGTCTCCCCCCCACGCACAAAGGCGTACAGTCATCCTAAAGATTATCAGACGCAAAGAGACAGATATAAAAGTAGACGCGATGCGATTACGTGAAACGTCCGGGGCGAAGCTCTCTTCTCCCAAGGGTTGATCCTGGGATGCGACAGGGGCGCCCGAGGCCACAGACGACTAAATTGAAATGCGAGGGTGGCGTAAACGCACCACGCATAATCGTAACGTAACGGTAGAGCCAGTCATCGGCCAATTTGCCAGGACGTTCAACGACCCATCCTGGGACACGTGACCCCGTTTCAATCCCCCCCCGACAGAGCCGTAGGAATGCGTTATGCCTTCTGTAATTTCTTAGCACATCCCCCCCTCCCTCCCCCTCCTGGTACCCATTACAAGACCCGCTTCCATTTTCCACATACCCGTAAACGGGATATGCAGACGAAGATTCCGCGATTCCTTAACCTTCCGGCTAACGAATTTCCAGGTACCTTTGTATCTGTTACGTATGGAGTGACGAGAGTTAAAAAAACAAGAACGGCAAACGGGAAGCAGAGACGACTATTGTACCGTAAGGCAAATAGTTCAGTTAGCACCTCGTGAAACCGTTCGTAACCCAGTTGCGTGTTGACACGTTAAACGAGAACGCCTTGAGGTAAGCGCGACGGTACGGAAGAGTTTTCGAGTACGTAGACGAGTGTTACGAAGTGGATGAAGTGTTATAGAAAAGCATTGGAAGGTAATAATTGAAGTGCGGTAGGACACGTACGATAGTCGAGGCTAATGCAGGGAGGTCTGTGGCTGTCCGGACGAATAGAATTTGGATCTTAATAGCGATTAAACGTTATAAAGGCGTTGGAGCAGTCGACTGGCATCGCGCGAGCTATAAAACGGTCCCTTGTATAATTAGGGGGTTAGTTATGAATAAATCAGCCTATCGATAGTAATATCTCGCGAGGTTGTTGCAGAGAGAAAAAAGCCACATAACACCCACCTCTCTCGTACGGCGTATATACGAACAATCCCACCAGTGTGGTACGAAGTCGCTCGCTATAGCCCGGGAGCTTAAAGAGTCAAAACAAGTATCGAGACTCCTTTGCAATTCCGTTTTCCCGTGAGAGTTGGCGAATGCTAATAATTTTGCGATACTCGAGATACAGAGTGCCGCGTCCTCTGTAGCGTCGAGTAATTCTCACGGCTAGATAGGAGGGCAGAGGCAGTAATTGTTTTCACGAGTAAAGGGAAACCTTGACTCGGTTCACGGGAAAGCAGCGAGCAGCCGTGACAAGATGGAAGATACATTGGCATAGAGTGGCACACACTGTACGCTGGCATTCGGTTCGTGATGGCGCTGTAATAGCGGCACTATGCAAAGTATGTGGGTTACTAACCACACATGTTGGAGGGTTGCCAGACGCGGGGAGAATCGGTGCTTTTAAGCCGAGCAGACTGGAGTCGTGGCACGACCCTTCGAGCTCACCAAAGGAAAAGGAAAAAAGAAAGGAAAAAAAAAACAAGGACGAGACTCAAGGTATGCATTTACTTTGAGACTATAAAGGGAAATACTGTCATTGAGGCAGAATAACGGGAACATAGATCTAGGATCGAGCGTGCCGATCGATATAGCCGGGGACGGATCATGCCGAAATTTCAAAGAAAGTTTGATGAGTTCGGAAGGTGACAGAAAGGGGTGTCTTCGATCTAGCCAGAAGAGATTAGGCGAACAAGAGAGCGAGTGCGGTGAGGAGGTGGGTAGAATAAAAGTGCACGTCACGACGTGGGCGCGTCGTATAGTGCGGAAGGTAGGGTAGCAGGGCCGGTGGCGTCGGCGGCGTCGGGACGACGCTCGGTCGATCAATACACACTACCGGAGTCGCCCCTCGTAGCCCCCGCAGAGCCGCGCGAATCATCCCCCCCTCCGCCCCGCGCTCCACCCGCCCCCGGTCCTACATCACTGGCGTCTTACCGGCTGGCTGGCAGCCTAGCTGGTAAAAAGGGTGGCGTCGGGGGGCGGCTGGGGGGATGACTGGCTCAAGGAAGGAAAGTGGGGCCGAGTGGGTAATTAAGTTTATGCTGATTTGCCCAGCCGTCGATTCCCTATTGGCGGTTCCTTAAAGCTTCCCTAAACTCTTGTTTTCCAAAATCTAATGACTCTGTGTATCCACCACCCCTTTTTTTCTTTCCCTCGATTCCCTTTTTTTTGGTCGCGACGTGCCCCGGGACGGGAACGCCAGTCCTTCCCAGGAAACTCGAAGCACGTTGCAGGAGCGAAGATGGGACCCTGGTGAAATGTTTCGCGTTAACTGGCCAAAAAGTAACCAACGATGTCGTAGGACCTTTTGTCACGGCTCGGATAACTTTTTTCACGTATTTTCCAAGGCTCATGACTCTGCCAGTAGGTTAGGTACGTAAAGCCACGCGGCCGCTACGGAAACAGCCGAGTTTTTCACCGTCGAGTTTTTAATCTAACTTGGCGCGATAAAACGCGATCATCCTCTCCTATTCGTATGAATCGCCGCGACGAGTCGTTCGGTTCTCGCGAAATTTTTCCACTCGTTCACGAGGCACTCGGAGCTTCTACGACGCGAGGTACGCGCAGACAGCTTCCCGTCGTTCTTCTTTCTTTTTTTCCCCGTTAATGACCTGCCGCCACTTCGTCGAACAATCTCCTACGGTCGAGATCGCTCTCCCTGGTCCATGCTTCAACTTTCAATTATCATTCATCGACTCTCAACGTTTTTACCGGATCATCCCTTTTTCTAGTTTACGACATGGATTTCCCGAGACGACACGTGATCTTCGTGGTATTACAGGACTTTCGGGGATCAACGTTACGATCCTCTGTCTCCGCGGCGAGGATCGAGAGACGGGATGCCGAATGACGAAGGGAAAATAGACGAGGTGGGAAGACGAGGAAAAGGAGTAGCAACGAAGGGACATTCCATTTGGCGGATTTATGCGAAAAGCTGGAAACGTGCACGGAGTCCACGCCAGGACACTCCTCTTGTACCAAGTCAGCCCGAGCAATTTTTCAATGTACCGTCCCCGACGTGGCAGTATCAACCCATCTTGAGTTCACGTGAAATATAAAGTTCTGGACTTCCTTTGAGAATGCCATAAAGGACAATGGGGCCTGTTCCGAATTCGTTTCATGACCCGAGTATCGGCCCGAAATGAATAAGGTGATGGATCGATGTGTCACGGAGCCTTTTCGAACTGACCGCACTTCTTCCTCTCTATTATTAAAGCCAGTGACGCGAGCGCTGGACTGAACTTACGTTTAATCGATACGATACACACGCCGACTCTTTCTTCGTCTTTCTTTCATACGCTACCTTATCTTCCTCTCTCTCTCTCTCCCTCTCTCGCGCGCACCCAAAACAAACTCTATCAGGTTCCTACGTGAATCAGAGGACCAGAGAAGCCCAGGGCTTTAATCTCCAAGATCCTATTCAGAGTCACGCCGGGGTTTTGGACGGCGTACTTAAATCGAGATGACCAAAATATCTCGGGGCTTCCTCTTGTATGCACGTGGAGAAAAAATAGAAGGCAGAGAAGACGCAGACGTATTGGGCGGTCGAATTGCCGCGAGTCTGGCCAGAATCGCTCTTGGTACTTTTTTTCAGGGCAAGCAACGATTACGTGCCAAAGACTTGAGCCCCGAACTTGGTTTAGAGTAGCGAGAGAAAAACCTTCGTTTTCAATGACTTTTCAAGTGAATCAGGAGTCTCGTTTCTTCAAATATGCCGGGTTGACTTTCAACATCTTTTAAAATCAATCGTAAATATCATTAAAGCATTTTTCAGTACGGCGTAGCGTAACGCGTGGTTAATTATTTAACCTCATTTCCATTCCCAATTTTATGGCCCGATTCAACTACTTTACCGAATAAGATTGGACTGGGAATAAGGGAAACGTGGTAAGACGTGGATGCGTATACGAAGTCGGGTAAATGAAAAAACAAAATGATATTATGCAAAAGGTGTTAGAGGATGATGTACGTAAAATAAATTAAAATTCTCGTAATTCCATAAAAATTGTTTGCGGCATCATTTTGTGAATGTTATTTGTATTTGCGACAAAATGAGAAACAACGCGAGAAGGGGCACCTTAATGACGATAGCTAATCTGAATATTTTAGGGGGGGGAGAAAGGTCCCTCCGCTACCAGAATCAATTTCCATATTACACCCAATCCAAGAGGAATACGATTTTCAAATTGAACTCTAATGCCGACCAGAAAGCACCTTTCCGCCCTTCTAGAATTGGATGTCCTACCAGCTATTAAGGTTCTCAATTAATAACGTCTTCGGTCGAATAATGAGAATTTACTGTCTACTGGATTGAAACAAGCGTTATACCTAATGTACCATTACCGTTTCAATGGCTGATTCTACTATATCAATAGAGATGACGGATGAAATTATTTCCCATATAAATGACAATTAAATATAATATCATTGCTAATTATGCTTTTACAATCCAATTCGGTTTGCATAGTCGTATATCTGTACGTATTACATCAAATCGCAATGTTTAACGCCCTGCGCGATACACGTTACTAGTAATGCCATATACATGTGTAATAGGTGACATAAAATACAGAAGTAGAGTAAAAATATTTTATATTTCGTGCACACTGAAGTAGACGAATAAAATTATTTTCATCGAATTTACATTACAGTAGGCACTCACATAACCCAAACCGAAGGATTTCTAACGTACGGCACATGCAGAGTGCTCGACGATAGATATTTTCATGTAGAATAAATAAAAATGTTAAATGGAATCGTATTTCATTATACAAGTAACGAAACGAAAGCAAAGACCGTTAAAAGAAAACTTACAGTCATCTACCAGAGCCCTGAAGATCCGCAGCCAGAGGTAGTCGTGCCACCAGCTCAACTTCCACCACACTTGGATTGTTATTCATTTAGTCAACTGAGTCGACGAGGCAATTTTCAATCACAAAAAGAAAAGTTCGAAATAAATGTACAAAGGAATGATTTCACGAGATGATATTCATTAGTCGGTTGCCGGCTTTGAATCAATGTCAAACAGTCCTTTAGCTAACACGAGGTAAGCCGACGAACGAGAAAACAGAAAGAGTCTCGTTCTCGTAACTGTAACACGAAAGTGCCTTCGATAGCGGAAGCATTGATAAATAGCACGTGAATTAACAAAAGTCAATATGGGATCGTAGTGGGAATCGAACGTACCCGTACGTATAGCGCGTCGGACGACGAAAGACTGACACGAGCGAGTCAGGAGTCCGCCTAGCTTCGGCAAACTCCGGCATCCTACGGCAAAACTCGGAGATCTCGGTGACGTCAGCCCTTGCCGTACCATCGCGTGCCTTTACCACTGGAGCTATGCAGCTCGTTATCGTGGATTCTCAAAGCGATTTTCACTTGGCTCGAACATTATTCTACGATATCTTTTCTTCCTTTGTATTTAGTATACACAAGGAGAGTTATAATAGGCATGAATGAGAATGATAAAGAATGATAGATCGTCACGTTCGAGCACTGTGGAAAGAATAAGAGCAAGAGGGAAATCGAAAAAGGACGTCTTCAAATAGGTTAAGAGAAAGAGAGAGAGAGAGAGAGAGAGAGGAGAGAGGAGAGAGAGAGCAACCAGGTTCGGATAGATTTATGGGGGTGACGACACTGGGAAAAGGGATAGGAACATTCGAGGGATAGATTTTCACCCTCGGAGTAACCACACTCGTTTCGCAAAGTAAGCCCGCAAAAGAAGTAATCCCGTAACCTCCGAGAAAACTTTTCTACCCCCTTTTTCGAGAAGAGCCCCCTGCGACCCTCGAGTTCCTTAATAAACTAGAGGAAAAAAAAAAAGAAAAAAAAAAAAGAAAGTTGGAATATCTCAAAGCGACACGAGTCAGTAAGTAAATTCAAAACTTTCCGCCCCTTGGATCCTCCCTCTATTCTGCTACCCTTCTTTATATCTCCTCCGTCTCGAAGCCAGTTAAAAAAAAAAAACAAGAGGGTTCCATCCCTTACCTCTCGCCCTACGATGTTTGCCGAGGAAATAGTTAGTCTAATTGAGTAGATAAGGGAGAAACTCTCGGTCGAGAGCAACGACTTGTTTACGCAGAAAACGAGCTAGTAAAAATATCCACCCGTCTTGTCGTCGGTTAAAAACAACCCTAAGATCACAAAATGCAATGGTAGGTCTTTTTCTCCCGGGACTCTTATGTCCATACGTTCGAAGTATTATCTAACAAAGTATACGTATTAGTTGTGGCAGATATCTACCTATATAATCAGCCACTTTAATAGCCCATACCCCTGCTATGTTGGGTCGGTATATTATCAAGATTATTGAGGGTATTCCGTAGAGAATGCCGCAACCCAATCAATAGGGTACCAGTATAGCTACCCTCTTGGTCTTATTGAGTGCATTCTCCAGCCGTATCTCCTACTCAATGAGCTACATTCTCTCAGTTACAGACGAACGCGTTATCCCTCCTGTCTGACCCAGGCAAACTGATTCTACTTGTAGCATCAGCTTCTACTTCTGGCCTGCCACTTGTATACCTTAAGGGGGGCTCTGGTCCCTTTCAATCGGACAATGCATAAAAGTCTCGAGGCTACTTTCGAAGGGTGTCTTCCTCGCAGCAGCCCGGTTACGAGAGCCAAGATGGTGGAGCGGAGCTATAGGACAATAGCGTCGCTACCCGAAGACGTGACGGAGACAATCGAGATGAACGTAACGATAAAAGACAATTATTGTCAGATAAATTTTGAAGGGGGTTGATGAAGAAGAAGAAAAAAACATACCCTTCATTACGTACTCTTCCGTTGAGCCTCGAACTCAAGGGATGCTGTGAATTCTTAGAAAACGCCAAGTAACCCTCTCTCAGGGTTCAAGGGAGCAGAACGAGCACCATCCGTCATTCCAGAGGATGGTCTACGCATCGGTGACTTTGCAAGAAGACGCTGAACCGTCGAGATACTCTTTGCGAGGAACTCCCCAAATAATTTATCGTCCATTTTTCGAGCAAGGAATTGGACCAGGAGGAAGCATCGGTTCGGTGGAAGCTTTACTACTTGTAACAAGTTCGATTATGCACAGAGTCGATTTACGAGCGTGACACTGACAGCTATTGCCAGTTACACGAACAATCTCGTGGGCCCATACGAGCTACGAAGGCGAATCTTCTCGCCGACTGACATACCCACATCCGAACCCAGCAGCGTCGCGACGCTCTGCGCGAGGTACGTCCTGGCGCGCACTGAGAATAAATCCCGACGAGACGCGCAGCTGCTCGATAAATCCTGACTAAATGCAGAGCCGCGTGAGCAATGAAATCACTCGGGCGGAAGTTAGCGTGTCTCGGAATCCTTAACAGTTTCGCGACGGATATACGTAAGTCGTCTATGCCGGAAGTCCATTATCGGTGGGAGGTCCCTGGGCGGGATAATTTTTTCGCCCGTCCCTCGTATCTTCTCCCTCTCGCGCCTCTACTTCCGCTCCGCACCTCAGACGTGTCCCGCGCTACTTTAGCACTGCGAATCGTCTGGACCCAGGGCCGTATCCACGGGGAACCTCGAAAGTCCTCGAGGTTGTTCCACTTAACTTGAGTAATTTCCGTCTTCCGTTGGACTTGCCCGACGAGTGTCGACGTCCCGGCGCTCCCAGGCGTCGCTCCCACCGAAAGTATTCTCTCTCTCTTCGCCTCCTCGAGGATCCACTTAATTCGCGTGTTCCTTAAGGGCCCTGTACGGATCTACACTCGGGTCTCACTTTAGAACCGGGCACACCGATGCACTTCTACGTCCCTGCCGAACCAGTCACTTTTCTCCCTTCACGATTTTTCGCCTCTACCTTCTCTGGCTAAGAGCCCTATATTTATTCATAGTTTTCGTTCGTCCTCCTTGCACCTTGCTCTCTGGTCTCAATGGCGGGGGGGCACTTCTTTCTTGCTTTTTCATCCCTCTCCTCCACGACGACGATGGCGGTTGAATTCGAGTGCACTTGGGCCACGAGAGAGTACAGCTTCGCCGACCAAGAGAACTGCGCTCGAAACCTTATACCCAGCAAGCTTCGTCACTTTTTCTCGTACAGCACGCTCCGGAAGCAGCTCCGAAGCGAAGAATGGCAATACAGAGCCTGCTGCACGATATTTCAGCATATTCATACAAGGACTCGTGTAGCTCCTGCAGATACAGTTGTCGCTCAGAGAATTCTAGACGAAGGGACACTTCGAGTTACGGAAGGGTTCTCAGAGTGGAACGTGCATGCAATGCCCCGGCGTGCTCGAGGAAGTCGAAGGGTTCTTGTCTCTTGATTATACACCAGAACGAGGACGGAATATTGACTCTTGGAAAGACTATGTATACGTACACGTATATCATAGCTATATGCACGTTTCCAGTAAGAAACCCTGCCACGACTACAAATATATATATACACACACTCAATTTCCAATTATGCAGCGAACCAGGGAGAAAAACACGAGTATAAAATGTACAGCTCGGAGCTAGAAAAATCCTAGAAATTTGTTCAGGTAAACTTTGCCATTTGTGAAAATCTCGAGAGTTTTCGCGTGTGGCGCCTGTGAACTCGTTACGTGGCTCCGGTGTAGTTAAGGTATACGCATAGGAGCGTTACAAAAGTTCTACAGTATGGTATATACGTTTGCTCGCACGAAGCAGCTTGCAACGAGAGGCAGAAGGAGTGTAGGCGAAAACTGCGAAGAGAGTTTTGTCGAGGAGGCGTCAAGAGAAACGGTAAAAAAAATAGGAGGGCATGGGGGGGGGAGAAAAAGTTTACAACACACCACGCGACACGTGTCCCACATGACAAACCGTTTGCGTCCTTTCCGAAGGGTTTTCGCGAACCCTCTGGGTTCTTTCGCAATGGCCCCCTTGCAAATTCCATGCATCCATAGCTCAACTGTATCCCTCCCTTCTCGGCTCCGAGAATCACAGTGTCTTAGAAAAATCGATACACGTACAAAAAGCATAGCTAATGCCATCTGGAACGACCCTGTATACCTTATACACAGCAGCCTGTATAAATCGTAATATCGATTAAGTCAATAGATCCATATGTTAGAATTCCGATAATTCGTTTTTTTTGCCAGAAGAAAAATATGTTGAAGGAAAAAAAATTATGGGAATTCAGGGAAAGAGGGGTGGGTGGGACTGAAAAATGGATTAGAGAGTTATGAGAGTTAAGCCCCGTTTATACTCCACGGGGTAACCGTAAAGGGCGCAACAACCCTTTAATAGGAAGCATAACGCTGCTGGTACTTAATAAAAATAACAACCTGGTCTTACGGCGATGGTCGCCCTCGTTAAATGTCGTCGAGATATAAAGAGTCGAATCCCCGTGTTCCAGGCCGATTAGTTTTAACGCGAGCGTTGGCACCGTCGACGTCGAGCCGCTGTGTACGGGAAAACGAATTTTAACTCTCAATTAACGAGCGTCTAACGAGCACCAGTAGTACAAGCCCCGTTAAGACGTTGGTTATGGTTCCTAAAGGACTGCACATATATTACCTTAAGTACATACCGCAACGCGACGCGCCGGACTACCTTGTAGGTACTTGGTACCAGTGTAAAGACGCCCGGTGACGCTTAATTTTTCAACGTCGCTTAATTATCGTCGAGCTTAATTACAAAAGGCTGGAGCACGACTGTGCGTTAGGTGTTATCTGGGAATATCGCGAGACCACGCGGTACAGGCTCTTGGAGTCGCTCTGAATTCCAATGTAAATATATAAACTCAATGGAGTCCCGATGTAACTCCAGAATGTCTAAGAATGCTGAGTCGACGCCGGGCGTCGCGAAACAACAGCTGGTATGCTTTAGAGCGTGAGAACGTATGCCGAGAGTAAGTTAGCATATAAATTAAATCCGCGAAAGTCTTTAGAATATCAATGCCCGACTGTCACTCAAGTTCCAGGTACAATGCAATTTACTCAATGCGGAAGTACGCGACAAGATACGAAGCGTGTATATTTGTAGTGTGCGCGTGTGTGTATGGCGTCCCGACGCTAAATTCATTCCCCGAACCACAACTGCTTTCGATCGAGTCCTCCAGTGACATTTCTCCAAACTGTGAGAGTTTACCAAAAATTCATATTCAAATCGCGCGCGCATTTGCCATTCGCGCTTTCCTTCGTATTCCGTGCATTTTAAATATTTCTATTGGATACCCAAAGTACCTTCGGTATACGAGATCAGATTCCTGATTACTATCGTCTTCGTATACGCGTGTGTCTCTTTTCGAATAAAAATATATTTGTTATTGTCGAAATCCTGCGAGTATCTCAAAGCAACGCACGTATTTCCCCTCTGGCCACCCGCCGCCCCGCGAAACGTCAATTTGTAATAAGGAACATTGTGTGGACCGTAAAAACAGGCGGGGTCCTTCGTATTTTTAGAGGGAAACGAAATAAGGGACGAGAAACAGAATATACGATATAATATATATATCTGCACTATATATACGTGGACAGAGAGGAAATGAAAATTTAATAAAGAAAGTAGGAAGCCCGATTTCGCTCATGTTCCTCTGGCTTGTGGCTTTTGGTTTATTGTTGCTGATAACAGAAAAAGAGAGAGAAAGAGCTCCATAGCGGAGAGTCCATAGCATCAGCCTCAAGGTATTCCCAGCGTCTATTATCAGAACTAACGAGAATTTAAGCGAAGCCAAATAATCCGCTTAAAGGATAAAGAGCGTAAGAGAGACCAAGGAAAAATAAAGAGGCAGATAAACAATCCATGAGAAGCAAACGCTACGTAATTTATAAATGTTTACCGCACTGCGTGAAGAAAATTGGCGCGTGGCGAAGGAAAGGAAAAAAAAAATTCATTTATCCTCACCGTTTTTAATCTTTCCCTTCCGCATCCTCCTATTTACCATCTTTCGCCGTTTTTCTCCCGCTCTCCAGGCAACCACCAAATATTATTCCTCGACGGCATTTCGTCCGAAATAAGCATTTTAATAACGACCACGGACACCACGCACGGCTCATAGCCCAGGAGATTTGCATGAAATTGAAACCCCCGTCGCGGCCGACGCGCACCGATTGACAGAATTTCATTAGAATGGAAATCAGGAATTGAAATTTTCTGTGGCGTAGCCGCAGGGGAAGCCCCGAATCTGCCACTATCGTCACACGTGCTACCATATCACCATACATCTACCATATATACACACGTTACAATATTATCGCTCAAGTTACCGAATATCATACTCCGTACAGGCCGAGCAGCCCAACCGTCTTAATTTCTATAATTTCTTACATCTTCCAAACGTGAATCCTAAACGCTAGCGAAATCCACGTATAGCCAATCCATAAATAAAATTCGTATAATTCACAATGCATCGCGGGATGCAAGTATAGAGGACAAGGCAAATCAGAATCAAGCAGCCACAAATGCAATTCAGCCGGCTATTGTTATTTTCACCGAATGACATAAGCAAAATTATTTCAGTGACTTACGAGCCAAACGCCGTGTATCCGACTAACGGCAATATTTCAGCGGTTCACGGAAAAGGAATAACGGCGCATACACAAATGTGAGCAGCATAGAAGCGAGGACGATTCCTGGCAAAATATCACCGCTGATCTTCCGGCCGCTGACCTTTGTACGCCAGAACGTATAGACCCGCGAGCGTCGTTAAGTAACATCTAGTTTTATCGCCGACGTAAAATCCGTTAGACGATCGTATACTGTTTAATTTGTATCAGGGTGCATCGCTCCGCTAGAGAAATTTCAACGCCACGCTATTAATACATACAAGCATGCCTTACCCTTAGGTACGTTCGTTTCTGACTTGACTTTTACTACCGTGCGTTAAGCATTCAACGTTCGACGTTAAACGTCACCCTGGGCGAAGGTAACAAAATTAAACCGTACGTAGGGACGATTTACATTAGTAAACAGGACAAAAAGTTCATCGAGTTCTACCTGTACTTTTCATCCACGCGTCATACCCCAAGGCATCGAGTAAGAGGGAAAGTCACGATCGGTACGAAAAAAATTGGATCTACCTTATTACGTAAAATTACAAACACGTATGCGAGACGAAAATATACGTATACATGCGGTACTTATGCGTTGTACTATGTACAGTCTATACCAAAAATGTTACGGGCTTCGACGGCTGTCTGTCAATTTCTCACGCTGGCACATTTCGTTGGGTGAGACGTGACGTGGTTGAAAATGGATGGTATTGACTGAAGAGAGAAGCAGACAAAAAAGGGGGGTAAAAAGCGAAAGACTAATATCGCAACGTTGGATAAGAGTGGCGGAGGGAGAATGAACCGAGGAAATTCCTAACCGAAGAAAGTCGCGGTCAACGTGAAGGCACCACCTTGAGATTCTAGGCAACGGGAAGATTATATATATATACCACAGTGTACTGCACTAGGGGTAGGTACAGTATCGACCAGACTGGAATATAAGGCAATGTACAAAGCACAGCCACTATTACTTACAGTACAGATACTTCTATTTCTACTTCTACTTCTATTTCCAGTATCCAGAGCTATATGGTTCTCAACATCTAGTGCTCTCTCTCCTGCCGGTCTATCCGCCACTCTCTCTCTCTCTCTCTCTCTCTCTCTCTCTCTCTCTCTCTCTCTCTCTCTCGTCTGTATCTGTTTCTGCTTTCCTTCAAAAAAGACAATACCCATTATATACCAAAGCATCCATCGCCGCCAACAGATTCCACACGGATGAAATTCCACTTTGTATTCTTTCGCCGTCTTTCCTCGTGACGGCGCTTATAGGTGGATGACGTATGCACGGACTCGCAAAGCGAATAGTTTTACAAGCTCAGCGCGAGACTTGGTATCTTACACCAAAGAGACGACCGAGTCGTGGCTAAGTGTAAAAATATCCCTCCCGTGCGAAAAGGAGTACCCGAGTTCGATCGTCTTGTCGAACTTCGTGGGCAACCCTTATTCAAGGGATGTCAAGTCAGCCACGTTGCACCCCGCGAACGTCGTATCGGGGTCCCTACGTAAGAGGGGCTGTGAGAAGTGGAGCAGAGGAGCAGACGGTGGAATAGGAGGGGGCTGAAGGTGCGGGGATGGCTGAGATGGGAGGAGGCCTCAAAGAAAAGCAGCCCTAACAAAGGTGCCTTATTTCACGCCCAATATATCCCACCTCAGACACGATCGTTAAGATATCTATCCGATCCCCCAAGGCTGGCGCGGCTCACCCTTTTCTGCCTTCCACCAGCCAAGTAGCAGCTTCCTACAGGTTTATGTTTCCTGCTCCGAGTATCCCGTACGGCCTCAAGATATCTGTAACGACGTCCTGCCTTATATTCAGCGACCCACTGTCACGTGCAGCTTTGCTGGTTTTCGACTTCTCGGACAGGGTTCAGTACCCGGTGAACGAGTACGTAATGATAACGCCTGGAATTACTCATGTGTCGCGAGATACCGCGCGTAACCCTAGCCTAGCCTATTCTATGGGCACATATAGATAGAGACATGGAGATATACGGATTGATATAAATATATATGTATAAACACACATGCCTATAACTAACATAAGTGAATGCGCGGCAGTTCCTTACACGTGGATAATATAGGGTGAACCTTCAACCCTGATGGAGATTGATACCCTTCCTATTAATCAACCCTTGTCTGCTCTCTACCTCCGAGGTACAGGTTTCCTCGCGAGCCCTATATATAGATATATACAGTATAACATTATATAGCCCAGAGTTTTCCAAGGGACGAAGAATAATACGAATACATTAAGTTTTCCAGGTAACATGGCCGCTCGAGGTACCGAAGGATACTTCGGGGTACCTAAGACCCTCATACACTCCGTAAAATATAATCCCCTTTATCCATGCGTCTTGATAGCCTCGTTCAGAAGCGTCTTAGCGCGAGCCACTCCTCTCTGTACCAGAGAGCCAAAAGTCTCTTTACCCCGTTATACCTTGTTCCATTTCAGTGGTGCCGCAAACCGTAGTCCTGGCTCTGACACGTTTTACTCCGAAAAACCAAGCTCGTCCTTACCGTTCGAAAACATTTCAACGCTGAGATCCACTATGGGATTAATAACGGCTGTCACTCGAAAAGGTATACGCATGTCTTTTGGTGTATATCTATATCGAACGTAGTGGACATTGCTCGTGAGTGACGTAACGGGCTGGAAAGCGTCGCGAACCAAACACAGCTTTCTCTAGTTCCAAATTGATGTGGGTAGGTGGAGCCAGTGTCGCTCGATTCGCAGCGTCCCATAGAAAATTGCCGAGTTTCGTAAGCAATTTGTCGAATAGCGTCCACAGCTGGTCATTCTACTCAGCGAGGCATATGGCGAGGAAAGGGGAACGGAAGAGCCTGGAAGAGAGAAAGAGAGGAGAGAGATGGTGAAAGAGGAAAGAAATTGAAGAAAGTCTCTAGGCCGCTATGAAAGATAGCGTGATAGCGAGTGACATAACTCGACCGAGAACTTTAGATTGAGTTCAATCCAAACTCGTAGTCGTCCCTAGCGGCGCCGGCTAGTTATCTTCTAATATCGGAGGCTGGGATGAAAAAGCACGAGATCTTCGTGAAACTGTAGTACCCCAATGATTACGGAACTACGGGAAAGTGCTGTTCTTGCGGATTTTACCGAAGAGTTATTTTGTTAGTTCACTTATTTTTTGAGATAAGTGCACAAAGCACCGTGTACTTACATGTAGAAATAAGATTTCAGGCTGCTGTATATCTGGTACATTGATTACATTCTGTATGCAATATATTCTCGGACTGAAATCGTTCTTGTCAAGAAGATGAAGGACGATGCGATACCGAGGGAAAGGAGGCAGGGAATTAAGAAAAGTACAAGGGATAGAAGAACGCCAGGTGAATTCGTAGGTACCAGGCAAGGTTCTCAGGTAGGTACTAATTGGAGGCAGGTGCGAGTCTCGAATCTTAACGAATCCAGAAAAATAGCAGTCATGCTGATGATCCCATTGCCGTTTAGTCTTTACGATGCTGTGGCAATTCGTACGGGGCGATACGTTGTCTGGCGAGCTGTTCAGAAAAAGGTTCACAAGCTTAAGGTAACGCTGTAGAAGGTCTCCCGTGCGAGTTTCGCAATACGGAAATACAGGAGGACGGTGCAGTTTTACAAAGCACGTGTGAAAGAGGGAAAAAAAAAAAAAGCTCGGGCGTCCGGAATACAGAAGAGTGGCAGGAAAACGTAAGGGGGTGCTGAGCCGTGAATCCTTTTGTCAGACGCGACCGCCGGGGGGGAGGGGGGTGGTGCAGGGGTGCAAAGCGTCGTTGCAAGACGGCGAACGTTTCCTTAATTGCATTTTGACGCACCTTGAAATTTCCGGGGAAATAAGTGCGGGAGTTAGGCAAGAGTTTTCTTAGATTTTCTTATGGCCAAAAAAAAAGGTAGGAGAAAATCGCGAAAGTATAACTCACGGATATTAAGGGATAAAAAATAGAAAGAAATAATGGAAAAAAATAGTCTGACAAACTCGAGAGGCAAGCGGGCTCTCGTATGGGTTTGAAAAGCGTGGAGGGTAACTGTCTCCAATAAGTTGAAACTACCCCCGAAGCATCGGCCATTCATTCCGTCGTTTCTATCCTTGAGCCGTACGGGCAGATTTATTGAAATTTTATGCAGCCCCCGATGAGGTCTAACTTCCAGGTTTTATCGTCGAGCAACGGGTATAACGCGAGGGACAAGGGACGTGGCTTCCAAGGGAAAAAAGGAGAGAGGCTACAGTCTCGAGGGGTACAAGGGGCTCGAGGAGGGTAAAGGGGACCTAGTAAAGACGTAGGGAGTTTACAACAAGGGGAAGAAAAAGGGCCGAAGGGACGAATACTTTCGCGAGTCAAGTCGGACCTTCACTTACCTTCACATTTCCAATTGGACACGGACTCGTGTTACGAGGCCGTAACTTATACGATAACTTATAATACTCCGACGTTCGCGTATTACGCAATACGAGAAGTTTTCGAAAATTCATTCCCAATTGAATAATTGAATAATATTGAATGCGCTTCGCAGAGACGTATGAAAATACTGTGTATAGCTTCACTCGACTTCATTCTTCGACTCAGTCCTGGTACCTGATTCCACGTGGGAATTCCAAGTACTAGAGCACGATCGTCAGGAAGCTGATGAAAGGATGAAAACTTACCCGAGATTGTGGTTATCGGTGTTGTCGGTGTTATCGGCGTTATCGCTGGCATCCTCGTTGGAATCCTGTGTAAGCGGTCCTTGATTGACGTCAACACCCATACTGCCTAGATCCAAGGCTGCATAGGTCCTACGAGCCTGAACTCTAGTGCCACCTCCGCCACCTCCTGTCACCTCTCCGCCACGTCCGCCACCACCAAGGAACTCCTCGTAAAGCTCGTCGAAGAGGGAACGTCGTCTGCCGTTGCTATTCAGAGCGTCATCCAGTCTGGCAGGATCGAGATGGTAATTTGGATTTTCAAAGGAGAGCAGTCCGTTTTCTGTAATGATAAAAAGGGGAAAAACAAAAGATAAGAGAATTATTCACCGTGAATAATTATTTTTAAAAATGAGAATAATCCTGATAGGGAATGGCTGTATATACAGCGAACCAATTCCCTTATCAGAAAGACTCACTTATAATTCTCAGAAGTACAACAGCGCCAAGCAGAAGATTACGGATGTAGCGACAGAATAGGTCCATACCGCAGTTTCCGGTGTCATGACTGGTAGGATGTAGGCTAATAGGAGATAGAAGGATATCGAAAGGTTTTTAAAAAAAAAAAAACGGATTTACAGTATATCTGGAAAGGTGTCTAATGGCAATGACAGAGATGCAAAAGTATAGGAACTGGGATGCTGTAGGTGGATCCTTCGAGTCATGTGTAGATTCTCCTTGGCCTCCTTCTTGAATCTCTATCTGCTATCGTCTAGGAGTCTAGGCTATTCGCGCGGGGTTCCTATTATCGATTCACTTGGCTTCTCTTGGAGTTTCGAGGCTGGCGCTGCCGCCGGCCACCCGGATATCCGGTTAACTCGAAAAAATAAGGTACCTCAGGGGGTGGTACACAGTTTACGGGGACCCTGGAAAATGGCCCGGATGATAAGGGTTATCAGGAGTTGCTAAACCGCAAATTCTCACTTTTCACTTGGTTTACCCAGACGTTTTATAGTTTGCCAAATTTCACTGAGCAACGCACTTTACCCTTTCTTACCCTCACTCGCATTCCACATACGTGAATATGTCAAATGTCATGAGGAACTAAAGAAAAAGTCAAAATGTGTTTTGACAGTATAGGCACGTCTAGTGACATGGGGATTGACCTTTAGACTGTCGAAATAAACGAACCAAGAAGGCCGTGCAACCCTCCCTAGTAACTTTCGGGTCCTGCCTTTCCGCAACTGTACTCCCGCTACCCCACTTCCTTGCATACCATCGCGCTTATTTCCGTCCTTTCTACATCGTCACCCTCGTGCTTTCTTATCCCATCATGGATGCGTCATACGTTCACCCAACGTTTCCCCCACAAAGACGTCATATAGGTCGAACTCGCACGACAATTTTGACATTGATATTTGAGCATGACATAAGCGACATACTACTTGTTCGTTTCGCAATTACGACGTACACGTGTCCTGCGCAGTATGCACGTGTAAAATTAGAATAACACGATTTTTTATAATGTACAGTGTATTCAATGACGTATAAGATATATACTTCTTCCCAATAAAATGTACTAAAATATATGTAAAATATACTCTACATATATACGATATATATAGAATGGGGAAAAAATGGTATATATATATATATATATATATATATATAAGATATAAAAATTATATAATAAAAAAATATATTTCTTACTATACTCCACATATATGACGTTTTCGAGAGGATCACGAGGCCTAGTAAGATATCCGACCGCAAGCAACATCATCTCCAGAGAATGCCAACTCCCCGTCTTACAGTTTCAACACGGGATGGATTCGCGAAATTACCAGAGGTGATCCTCTGTGGCTGACAGGAAGCGAGTTTCCTCGTCCTAACTTCCTCCCACCATTTGGCCATCCCCATTCACCATCCCCGACCTCGGAGCACTTACCAGGGGAAGCCTTTTATCCTCCTCACCAAGCTCATCCTTGCCATCCTCCTGGTCTTCCACACCTTCTATTATCCTTCCACCGGGTAACACCAACCTCAAGAATATCAGAGTAACCAGTTGATTATTCCCTAGATCTCAGAATTAGGGATTTACGCTACCAGCGTGTAGGACGGACCGTCGGAAACTAAATACTCCAAATCCACGTTAGACCAATCGCCATGTTATACCCCAACAACGTATACACACAATAATACCTGGGAATTAAATGTAGGTTAAAAAATTCGCAAAATCCAAATCCACTACGTACCAAAAAAAAAAGAAAGCGAACATACCCGAAGAACCAGTTTGGAGTACAGCATCGGGAATTATAAGGGTGAGAGAGTACTGACACCGCCCTCGATAAGTCACCCTATCGATCGGTAACCCCGAGGAGAACCTGGGGGTACGTTTTTCCATCTATATTTTTTTCCCTTCTCACAGTCAAACCCTTTCTGCGAATATTAAATTTAAATAAGCTTTTTAATAAGAACTTGACTTATACGATAAAAGAAGATGTTTCATAAGCCTCAGGATGTCCTTTGACATCCAATACACTGCCAAGTGTAGCCAGCAGTAGATTCGCTGGAATCGATAAAGACCAAGGTCAAAGATCAAATACATCCCCAGCGATGAAGACCGCGAGTGTCTTTCGTGAAAGATAAATTCATTGGTATCGAGCAAGGGATGATTCCAGGAAACTCCCCCTGGCTAAGCGTCATTCAAGACTGAGCTCCCAACGACTCTAGAACCGATCCCAAAAGTGATCGTTAAACTTTATAGAGGAGTCTCGAAAGGTTAAACATAAATTTAGCGTACCCGAAACTCAGCCCTCGTCGTCTTCTGACGATAAGCACCCTCACGATTCCGTACACAAGAATTAAGAATAATTCGAGAAGCCCTAAACGGGACTAGCACGCTTCTCGTTTCTGGCCTACGTTAGGGCTACACGACATAGCGCAGCAGAGGGCAGGAGCCAGGTAGGGCCTTGGGAACGCGAAACGCAACACACTGGAATATAGCCACCTATGTACACCAGACGCTCAGACGTCGCGGCGCCATTCATATGCGGCGCCACACGCAACCCTTAAACACTTATAACCCCCATCTTCTCCACCCTCCCTCCCCCCGCTCGTCCAAGCCGAAAACACGCCCTTGGCATATCCCCCGAATGCCTACCTAGGACTACAATACTTTTACAAACAAACTGGACCGACAACATGAAGAACCTAATGAAACTATCCTCGGCACGTATACGTTGCCCAATATTGGCAACATTGTGAATCATGCGAATACGATGATCTCATCTTCTTTCCGAAGACGTGCTCTCTGGTCGCAACCCCTATATATTCAGATAGACAAGGGAAGAGAAAAAGAGTAAACAGGTGTAGGACTTCTAATCGGTACACTACCCTACGTATAAGCCCCAAACGTCCTAACTGGCACACGTAGCTTTACTAAATCCGCGTAAAAGGCAGAAACGTTCCGTAATAAAACGAAAGGTTCGTGACAGGGACTGGTGCTCGATCACTGGCTGCCTGGTGGTTTCCTTTCTACCTTAAAATAACAATAATACCAGCTTGAAGGATAGACCAAAAATGGGACGTATGCCGTACGTATGAGCGGTCATTTGGCGGTGGGGG
>NW_014333027.1:826093-827765 GCF_000341935.2 Cephus cinctus
GTTACAGGATCGTGGGTTATCGGTAGCCAAAAAAAAAAAGAAGAAAAAGGGATCCTCGATTTCAATGAGGGCTGGGTCAATGAGTAGTTTTTTTTTGGGGCAGTGGTCATTTTGAGGTAATTAGGTAGAAACAGGGGGTTGATGATGGAAGGAATGAGTCGAGCGATATCTTATCGGCTTATCTGGTGGCACGAATGATTTTTTTTTATTTCACCAAGGGTTCTCAGACAATTTTACTCGTAGGGATCAACCGACGAAATCTACGCCCCTGTGTAATGGATTAATGATTAATTAGAGCTTAAGTCGTACTCACTAGGCATCACGCACGTCGTACGTGCAACTTCAGGGGCGGCTTAATTCGTTCCCGTGATTATTAGACTGCGCACGGAAGCTTAAAAGGTTTCAGGAAAATCTTAATGGCGGTACCTACTCCTATGAAAATCAACGGCTAAATACTCGGAGGCTTGCGCGAGTAAGATAAGGACTTTAATTCCAGTGAAAAGCACGAGATTCCGCACGTCTCGGCGTCCCGACGCACCGACGTCGAGCGTCTTTAATGAAGGTTCGTGGCATGCACAAATTTCGGTTTAAAAAAATTTGTTTACCCCGCAAACGCCTGCATCGCCGGATTGAATGGATATTTATGTGCCAATTGAAAAAAAATATTAGAATTTCTTTTTTTAAAGCTAAAAAGTATACACGATAGTAATATGTATACATGCTTAAGGGTATAACCTAATGTGTGAACCTCACGGGAGAAAACAAGCGGAGGCTTACTTATGCTGGTAAGAATATAAGCAGGTGGCTACCAGCTGGAATCCCTTTAGGGGGTGGTAGTAGCAGCTAATAATAATGATCGATAATAATCTAATTTAGGGACACCCGGCCTAGTTTGCTAAAAGCTAACATACCGTAAGTTAAAGGGAGCCCAAGAAATATTCATCTGGTCGTGCAATTAAAAAGTGGTATACCAAAGAATTACAGTAACGTTATCGAGTGGGGGGTAAAATATAGGAGCATAGTTTGACAAAAGTGTCCTCGTTAGATTTCCATTTAGATAGAGAATTGTCCTAATGACTATAAGTTTCCCAATTTTTTCTCACTTAGGCTAACGCCCGGAAGTGAGAGAGCTGACTTTTCCGAAGTTTGTTTAAAAAAAAAAATAACATTTCAAATTGTTCTCGTATCTTATTACATGCCAAGATACGAGAGTCAGAGAGGGGGTCGCCTCGTAGATGTCCCGAGTGTGTAAAGGGTACGAAAATAAGGGTAAGACATTTCGAATTTTCTCCGGGCATCTTTTGAAGTGAATTCGAGGGACGTAGAGAAGGGCTGTCGACGTCGTGTCGATAATCGGGTCTGAACTGTAAACACGTAGTTGGTAAAGGGGTGGCTCAAGAATACGTGCTCCTGGTCTCTCCTTTGGGCTTTCGCGTGGAAGTACCTATACGGCACCCTTAAGCATGGCCATTTCCTCCCTCAACCAGTATAGCAGGCTCGTTCACCCCTGCAGCGCAGTACAGGTGCTTAGAGCGCGATACTAGTAGCCAGTACCTATAGAGCCCCTACCCCCGGGCACCCTTAAGCTCCCTCGGAAATAGCCGGCGGATGTATTTCGCGAACGATGTGTTTCGGGCAGCCCTCCTACTCTCCAGCGTTCACCCCCCCCCCC
>NW_014333027.1:828314-832216 GCF_000341935.2 Cephus cinctus
AGGCAGCCTCCTTAACACGGTTCACCATCCCCCCTCGCCCCCCCAGGTTTACGTACTTCACCCCTTACCCTTACTCTCTAACCGATAGCCAACCACCACCAGCATTCAAGTATCCTGTCCACTTTTTCATCCCTTATTTAGTTCACTTTTCTACCACCTGCAGGAAACCAGACACAAAGACCACCCTTACAGTTTAAGCTTGCACGGCCACCATAAAACGGGTATTGCTCGAGGAAAATTTTCAGCAGATTTTCGTATTCCTCTAAGAAATTTCAACGTTGACGCCTTCGTCTAATACGGTTTAGGACTAGACGTGCTCCCCTCGACTGACAATTTTCTCTTCGGGAATTTTATATCAAGTAAACGAGGGGTCGACGAGGCCGCCTTTGCCAATGTTCAGCCACCGACTGTAACAGGGACTTCAGAAAGTATCCGAAAACGCGGCGCCCTGGGGATAAGAAGGTAAGCAACCGGGAGCGCAGACCCCTTGGAGAAGGGTGAGTTCACGACGTCGTCGTCGGTAAGCGTCGCCGCCGGCAGATTCGTACTGTTGCGACAAACAAGTAAATAAGAGCCAAGGTGAAATACGGGGCAAAGTATCGTTTAAAATCCTCCCGGAGAGAGCCGGGATACCGAGGACGCACGGAATGCCGAGGACAAGCGTGTTCCGTGGCGCTAAAGAAGCTTAGTCGCAAGTCGAGCAAAAGTTTGCGCAAAATATTGGCGGCAATAACAGTATTTCTCCCGATATTAGCCGCTTGCGTTCGGGAGCTCGTAAGCTCTCTTGTTTTCCCTGTTCTCGCTCCTCTTAGCTGATCTGTATCCACTAGGTACCTCCCACTGTGCGACCAGGCCCGGACATAGCAGATACCAAACTCCTCGTTTCCCATCTCTACGCCTACCTCCATCAAGGAAAACTGAATGAAATTGGAGATTGGAAAAATATTTATTTTTGACAACTACCAGTGCAGGATCCGAAAACTCGTTTTTCCATAACGCAACAACGAGATCCCACATGAAAATACACAGGTCCGAGGAGGGAAAATAACTTGAATTATAAGAGATGACGATTTATAGAACCTAAAATTGGATCTACGTTGCCGAATATAGCATCCGATACTTCGTATGCTAATCTACCTATGAGAAACTGTTTTTCGTCCAAGAGTTAATCCAAACAAAATGTACCCGAAACAAGCCTCTAATTCATATACGTAACGTATTTTGACGTTTTTATAATTTTCTTTGTATTTTACCTTGCCTGGTATCGTCCCTACTTACTCCCATCCTAAAACCTTGCTAATTGAATCCAACTATTTCAAGTTTACCTTCTCGAAGCAGTAGCGGTAAGAAGGCAGAGAACAAGTACGGAACACCCTAACAATCAACGGCTGGCTTCTAGCCAGAAGTACGTAAACTTTCGCAAAGACGATCTGCTCGGCAGGATGTGCCCCAGGAGCAAGAGAAATCCCAACCTAAACCGACTGTACCCCGATAGCAGATCCTCAGCGTGAAAAGAGCAAGAAATAAAATTGGACCTTACGCGGCGATGTCCTCGATAGAGCTGAGCCCAACCTACAGGTCGTTTCAACAATGTGGACCAGTCAGCGACAAAAGGACCAACGTTAATTAGGGGCTGCTAGCTCGTGAAGAGGACGAATAATAAACAGAGCGCCATAAATCGCAGGAAAGTATAGGGAAAGGTAGACGAGGAGCGCCGAGGGTAAAGCGAACGTAAGCTCGCGACGACAACGGAATAAAAAAAAAAGAAGAGACTAGGTCGAGCTTGGGGCTCTGTGTTGACGTAACTACGAGGGAGGAATTACAAGGGGTTAATCAACGAATGAAACCACCATGGCTATAACGTGTATAGCCGTTAGCTCGCTATCTGGTTGACTAGCCTGAACATCCCTATATATTCTAACAAGGGATCACGTGCTGCTGGTTTTTACCACCTTGCGCTACGTGTGTACGCGTCCTTTACGTACCAGATATAGCTCGGTGATGTGGCTACACCTTAATTTAGAATTTCTAGATTTCCTAGGGACTTTCTGGCGTTCACCACAGTCTGGCTACCGTGCAGCCTGCGCGACTCCTAAAACTTACCAGATTCCTCGACATCAACAATCCGGCTTGGTTTATATACCTCGACCGAGAAAGTATTTTACGAGCGCAATTGCGGAACCCTGCAACGAACTTGTAAAGCCCTGTAGCTCTGACGTCAAACGACGAAAGTATATTTCGAGGGAATGACACGATTCTACACAGGGGTTGCGCACCCCTCGCAATAATATGTATCTACTTCGTACTACCGTTACTACCGATGTTAACTGAAACGTGGCCGAGGCCAAAAGAAAAATTCGATATAGACTTCCAACTCGATGTACCTAATGCGTAGATACTACCGAGCGAGAAGATAAGAGGGAATTTATAGTTAAAGTTGCGAGTCCTGGCATAAAGGGCAACCCTCTTCAAATGGTAGGGATGAAGTAGAAATACACAGGGTGAATGGGGGGAGGGGGGCGGGGAGGGGTTGTAATGTTATTAGGGTGGTTTTCTCCGCGGTGGCTAATTCCGAAGAAACCTCCCACTAAGGCCGATGGTAACGTCATGGACCACCATCTTCTTCGTCTCCGGCAGATTACAAGACTGGGCTAGATTGGAATGGCCCCCTGCTGCCTACCGATGTCTGCGGACTCCCGCGGCTTAAAATGCTCCTCGAACCCCACGATAACGTTCGATGTCTTTCACGGGCGGCAAAGAAGAGCGTAATGAATTAACATTTTATCGTCGTCTTCGTTCCAAGGGGAATATCCTGAGTTGGTTCCTATTGAAAGGGACGCTGACAGTAGTGCCTGTTAATCTTAGATTAAAGTATCGACATACGTATTGATCGAGCTGCAGGACCGTTGCACGTATGCATCGAAGTCCATAAGCGTGCACTGTGCTTATCCTGCGAATTTACAGCATCAGACTGAGATAAGATCGGATCGTCCAATGGAGTTCATTCGATGGAATAAATAACTTAGACGCTCGGTTCAGACGACTCCTCGTCCCACTCCCAGGTCCCTTGCACCCTACTCCGTATTCCGTATAGCCCAGGCCCTTTGCTCCCTTGCCCTTCGACACTCAATTTCTGCTCTTCGCCCCTTCCTCCCCAGGAAAAGCTTCGCGACCAAACTTATTTATGTTTCGCGTTACAAAGTTCTGAGGCGTAAAACGCGTCCGTGTTAAGTATCGCGAAAGGGACGTATTGCGTCCCCGGCACCCCTTGCGCCAGTTCGCCTCTCACTGCTGCTCCCATCCCTTGGAACATTTGCTAAAGTAGCTTCAAGCCGGCAGAGAGCTCTGCAACTCAACAGTAGTGAGAGTATATATATATATATATATATATATACTTCTAGCAGAGAGTGCCATGAAAATGTGCAAGCATCATCGGAGAGAGAGAGAGAGAGAGAGAGAGAGAGGCAGGATTCCTAGTGGCAGACAGTTTTCAAAATAGGTGTGGTGCGAAAGGGGGAGAAAAATAATATCGCAACAGGCCTCGATTAGCCTCCACTCTCTGATTAAAGTCGAAAGTAAGGAAAACGGTAAAAACTCTCGAGGAATTAGGGACTAATTAAAACAATGGCCGGGCGCGTTTGGGGCGTGCGTCAGGGCGAGTAGGCGGCACTCGCTTTGAAAAGCCGCGGTCTAATCTGCAACCCCCCAAAAATCCACCGGCGCGATCTGCCAGCTGACAATGTTATCTCGAAATTGGGTGGCTCGAGCCTTCGCCAAGGTCGAGGGGTAGTTCGAGGGGTTGACTTCGAGAGGATAGGAAGCCACGGAGTCTCGTGCCTAGTACCTGGCTGCTTTTCGCCTCGGTCCTCCATCCCTTAAACCACCACCCCCCCCCCCCCCCC
>NW_014333027.1:832312-844560 GCF_000341935.2 Cephus cinctus
CCCCCCCCGCCACCACGGTTCCCAACGAAGAAGCACCCAAGTGCTAGAGAAAGCAAGACCCACCCCTCTTGGCACTTTCACGCGGCTCTTATAGGGGTAGTTTCAAGGGTAAGGAAAGAAGCCACGTAAGAAAAAAGAAAAAAGGAAAGCGTAACGCGGCACTAACAAAGAAAGCATCAATCTGATCTCCAACCTTCGAACGACCACGTAGGCGTAGCTACCTATCCAACCCTGAAAATTTACCACAGTCGCCTCTACGTTCCTCGCGTGCTGGCGCGTAATGCCAGTAATCGTATCATAATTATGGCAGGTTATGGGGCATAAACCACCATCCCCCACCCCCCATTTGCTATCTCTCCCTTTCTCCAGCTTCTATCTCTCACCACCTTTCCTTATGGACATTCCCTTTCGGTTTCTACTCACAGTATCTCTGTCTCTATCTCTTCCTCTATCCGCCTCTCCTGCTCTCCAGCTTTATTATGTCTCTTAGGGAACAGAGTGAAAATGCTGAAACGCCCTGTGTCGCATATATATATATATATACTATATCCAGAGTATATCAGAGTAGCTTTCATGTTGGCACTAGTTGCGGCTGCACATCACACGACACTCGCCATACCGTTGACACCCTGTAGTAACGTTAAAGTAATCTTAGAGAAATAAGAGCATGCGGCTAATGTAATTTACTGCCACGTTACGCGCATGCGCAGAGGCTGCGAAACATGTACACCAGAGATAAAAAGAAGATATATACGGCCCGGAGATTGTACGTGGCCTAATTAGGATTTTTGGAGGTTCTTCTTCGGAAAGAAAAATGTCAAGACAAAGAACGACGGATGCTTTTTCGGATATACTAATGTAAATAACGTCGGGGCGTAATAACGTTACGTAATACGAAGTCCCGAAATTTTCACGCGAATATTACCTCGATACGATTTTCTTCATTCTTCCGGCAAGATTGCACGTGATGGAACACGACGCGATAAGCTACAGTTAAACAGGGTAATTTGCCAACTCCGAACGATCTTCTCTCGTTACCATGACATAGAGATAGAGAGTCCTAACTTTACGACATCTCGGAGTATGCACTCGGTACTCTTATTGGCTGCTTGCCTGCGAAGAAGACCTGGTATATTTTGTTAAACGGAAATCGATGTGTCGGCCATGAAGATTGATTATTTTAGATAGTCAGATTAAAACGTAGGTACGCAATCCGAAATCTGATAATTTCGTCGAATGAAAGCTCTGAGCAAAAAATCTTCCTGACAGTTAATATTTCTTCACTGTATATCTTTTACAGTAGCATATTATATGACGTGGTAGTTACACAGAATTACAGGGAACTGGGCTATAGGGTGGACGAAAGATAAAGAAGACAACGATATGCTACGTAGAGATCCTCAGCTCCGAGGCAATTTCACGAAACGACACCTCGCACGAGTTTGCTGGTCGGCGTGCCGATGAAGTTAGGGGAGAGAAGAAGAAAAAGTCGAAACTTGGAAAGTAGACGGTTGGAAGGGGTTAAGGGAGACGCGGGACTCGCGTTAACTTCGTAGACAAAGAAGTTGCGAGTTATCAGCAGAATCGGTGGGCCGACTGAGCTACAGAAAGCAGAAACTTTGTCATCGGGGCTGGGAGGCAGAGCACGGAATTGCGAGAAAGCTCGGATGGTAGGAGAAATATATATAAACAGAAGGCTGAAGACAATACAGGCAGAAGCAGAGGAAATGGAACAGGTGTCAAGCGTCGCGACGCCCGTACAATATATGTATATCCTGCCCCTGGCAAGAGTTTCAGTGATATGACGTCAGGGCTATCTCTAGTTCCGTTCGTACATGTACATGCGCCAGACCAGAATCCCCTGGGAGTGACCAGTGGAGGGGATATTGGGTCAATCGAAATTGGAAATTGGTAGGATTATCGATCATCGAAGGTTCTGATTGGAGGTGATAATTTAGTCCGAGTCGAAGAACTCGTCAAGTTTTCCATGTGCGACGGTAACGAGATCAGTGTACGTTCGGTAGACACTTCCAACTAGGGCTTCAACTAGAGCACGCGCGTTCACCCTCTACGAGCCCCTAGTCATCCTCCCTGCACACCCTCCGAGTACACCTCCTCCGTACAGACCAGGGATAATCTTGTTACTCGCAATACCTGCTCCGTTAATCCCGGCGAGTTCGTCTGCAAACAACAGCCTAATCGTTCTCCAGGGAGATCGATCGAAGAAATCGTTCTGTCTTCGTCTATTGCATTTTTCAACGTATTCGTCCCTCTAATAGCGTAATTAGGGGTTGGCGAGGCGGTCACTCGTCCAGTAGAAAATTTCACTAGGACACTAGGGGCGTCCAATTTTCAAAGTAGTTTGAGGCTTTCAGCATGGAGAAATGGACCCTTGATCACAGAGAAGGAAAGCAGCGATGAAGAGCGAAAACGAGAGAGAGAGAGAGAGAGAGAGAGCAGCTCCCCTGAGAGCAGAGTGCTGTATAATGCAGCGGTTTAATTGTGACCAGGGGATGATCCTAGAGCGGGATTGCGAAGAGGGTCTTCCTCCTCCTGTACAACAGGAGTGAGAGAGAGAGAGAGAGAGAGAGAGAGAGAGAGAGAGAGAGAGAGTGAGAGGAGGCAGAATAGCCTAAGAGAGGCGGGCAACCCTGGGGGCAGCTTACCATTTTGGCTAGACTAACTAAATTCCCGGTGAGAGCATCTGCCATTTCTTCCCAGCGTTATTGCACACAATGGCACAACCTCCGTCCGAGTCAGCCCCAAATTAACGCAAACCGCTTGGAGATATTTTCAGGCCCCGAACCCTCCGTGAACTATGAACTCACGGAACCCCTGGAGACCGCGTATCGTCCAGCAGCACGAATCCACTCTGAATTCGAAACTGCATCCAGCACTCTTTCCTGGTACCTATAGCTATACACGGCTTCGGACACGTGCTCTAGGGCAATGGTCACAACCATCCCGGGAATCGCACCCTTCCGATAGGGGCTGGAAAATGTCCGTGGGGTTAACAAAGAGCCAAAGCATGTACATAGCCAGACATAGGTGTACGTAATAACTGAACACTAGATACTACGAAGATCCTACTCCGCCCCTGCAGTGGGAGTAGCAGCCATGGGAAATAACAAGGGGTTGTAATTTCATTTACATGGATCCAGCCTCGAGGCTGCAACGTTTCGTAGGAATAAAAAGGAACAACCTCAAACAAACGTATTACACTCTATACGTATAGGGTAGCTCGTTTCGCGTGACGAAATGAACCCCCGAGCCTTAAGAATCCTATCGGAATGCCGACCTTACGCTCACCCATATCTCCGCGAGGTTCCCGCTCCGATCTTCAGGACGTTATTGCATACCTGCCTGACTATAGGAGTCGACTCCCGCGGGACCCCCCGCCCCGCCCTTCTACCAGGGATCGAATGTCAGAACGTAATTACACTTCCTTTTTTCTTCTCCTCGCTGTACTCGAGGAGCAACTGGCACAAGACGCACGTAATCGACGCGTCTGCTTCGCGACTAGAGGAACGAGGACAGACAGAGAGGGAGGTACGCTAAGACATCCTTACCCAGGACGAGAGGGTGCGCACGACAGGACACTTAATATTCCACGAGGACGACGTTCCAGGAACGTATTCCAAGGCGTGATATTCATAGCTTCCATTTCCTCGGCCTAATCCTCCAAATTCAACCCCTCGACATTGCCAGCCAGAATCTCTCTGGTCCATAGGCCGCATCGCCGACCGCGAGAGGCTCCTATCGTTTGCATTCTCGGAATACAATTGTCCTGACTTTGGGACCTTGTTTACCGTACGTACATCCCGCCACGTGAAACATCCTCATATCTTTGAACGAAGCCTGAAACAGGAAGTGGGAAATAATTATTGTGTATAGGAAGGAAGCAACCTCAATAATTCAGCTGATCTCAGTACGTCTATAGTAAGGGAATAACTGGACGGGACGGTGTTCCTGGGTCTGGGATGAAGAAAGGGTAGGTAATAATACCCAAGGAAAAAAAAAAAAAAGAGTAACGTGTAATCCAGGTTAGCCAATAAAGAAAGAAGGAATGAGATGTTTCTGGCAGGTGGGACACATAGTTTGCTACGTGAAAATTTCCAAGCTGGGTATCGGGCGACGCCAGCACCCGCGACGCCCGTCGTCCTGAGATATTGTAAGTAGCTATTCTCCTCGTATACCCGTGCACCAGGTGGCACTACAGAGGCGAGTAAAATAATTTAACGTAAATTCGAGGGGCTAAGGGAAACTGAAGCGAGGAACAAAACAAGCCCAAGGAACCCCCTCGGACCATCACCTCCCTCGAGGAGGCGCGACGCTTTACCCTACGCTCTCTCAACGGCTTCCCGGCGGCACGACGAAGACTCCATCCCTGACTTCCTTCAAGCCTGACACTTTTATTCTCGTGGGTGCGTGCTTAGTCATGGCACGGAAGACTCGAAGGAAATAATTTGCCAGGAGAGTCTTTGCAACCTTCCGGTTGATATTCCCGTTATGCAATTAAAGACTCTGATGAATTCCGGTCGACGCGAAGATCTTACTTGGTACTATAACGGAACGTGAGGACCTGGGGATTCTCACTGGAGAAGGAAGACCGAGTCCGAAGTACCCTTTAGCCGCGGCATGGGGCGAGCAGAAAGATTCATAAAATAACAGAACGGTCCAGGGGCCGGGATGGGGAAGTGGGTTGAGGAGGGGAACGGGGGGCAACATATTGCTGGCCATAGCATGTATTATGCATGAGAAGTCGGGGCCCTTTAGAAGCTCTATTAATTCAAGAAACTGTTCCGTTACTTCGCGGCGGTCTGGAAGAAAAAAAAATTTTCAAACCGATGATCCCGAATTCCTTAACAAATTTTACCCCCCTTAGCCTGCCTCTCCCAGCTCGCCCCCTCGTCATCGTACTCGAACAAGCGGTCCGCGGTTTACTAGGGAATTATGTAAAGCCCTAGTAACAGTTTTCGTGACCAAAGACGACAAACATAGAAACACAAGACGGAAAGAAGAAAATAAAGACAGAGCACATCCCACAGTTACGCGGTATACGGAAGACCCAAAGGTGATCATCTACTTTGAAATTCGACGACTTCACTGTATCCCTCTCTGTCTCGCACGCGTAAACTCCAATAAGTCCCATCTCTCTCGCACTCGCGGCAGGTATGGGAAACTGGGAAAAAATCTAAGAAAACCAGCATTCGACGTCCCGTGAAATCGAAGCGAGCGACACGACCAGCGTCGAGACGACGGTTATCCTCCCATTCTCTCCACCACCCCCTCCCCACCCACCGCCACAACAATTCAACTCGAAACTTTCTCATCCCCTTGGAAAAGCGTTACATAAACATTGTCTAGATGCATTCACGTACACGGGATAAAGTCTGGTGAGCCGTGAGCGTCACGCTTATAGCAATAGCGTTGAATAAAGGAGAAGCTCCATACGTAAGGGAAGGGTAGAATGTTGCAAGAGCGGAAAAAAAAGAACGTAGGACGGCACACATGCAACGAGAGTAAAGCGGGCTTGATGCGAAACCGATAATGTCGTCACACGGAAACGGGCTCATATGTATGTAACGCGTTCTACTCGCATGCTCGGTTATGTGAGCTGGGTGAGAGACGGAGCAGGCGTAGTCCCGGACAAATATGTATTAGATTTTTATTTGGTTTAGATATTGCTGGGGGAAGAAGGCACCCGGGGGAGCGACCTTCTGCATTTTACCAACTACACACACCGAGGGGATACTATATGCGATATTTCGCAATGGTGCCTATACGCAAATTTCGTGAGTGTAATTTTTCAACTGTTCCCATTTTAACTTTTTCTCGTCCTCTCTCTCTCGCTCCTCCCTGCTTTCCCCGCTCTTACTCGCGTACTCCGTCACTCGTTCGCTTAAGCCTTACTAGAGGAATTCAGACCCTTCGCTGTTTCGCGTATCGAATGCCTCACCGAAAGCTTAAGCCCATAAAGCCCCTACGCGAAAGAAGCAGCCCTCGTTCGGCAACAATGAAATTTAGCCAATAGGATTTTAAAAGTGCCAGAAAAGCACTCGCGGCTCGTTCTCTCGTGCATCCTAAAGTAGGTATAGCAGGTATACCGAACCTAACCAGCGCGAGCAGTGCTTTTGGTATTAATCCCCAAAGACTAACCCTAAAGGCCTAACAGAAGCGAAGCCCCGAAACGAGTGGCAACAGTAGTAGCAGCGAGATAAAGAAAAGAAGAGAAATAAAGGAGGAGACGTAGGAAGGCGGAGGGCAAGTGATCTCATCTGAAATGCACCCCAAGTACCTCGTCCGTCTCACCTTCCTCGCCATGAATTCGCTAGTGTTGCAGTAGCTATAGGGAGGTGGGACCCACGGAGGTGGCGTAGCGACCCCTGGCCCCGCGCTAACGTCGTATTCAACCCAGCTGAAGTATCGTCGGCGCTCGCCGTGCTCTCCTCAGTAATACGTTTCAGCCGAGCATAATTTATAGACCAGCCCGGATTCGCTAGCCATAGTTGCATACGCGAGGAGCACCGCTAACTGTACGATAAAGGAATTCCAAGGGATAGAGGAGACTATATTGACTACTGAAACAAAATTATTGAAAAAAAAAGAACGTCACAATGAGTACGGATAATGATCGATGGTTATGCCAGTGCATAGGCAGTTTGTCAGAAAGCGATGTGACCAAGGACAGAGTAGATCGCAAGAAGCCGCAAAGGGTACAAAGGTCGTCTCGCCCTTGTTATTATATCGTATGACGTGACTGGAGGTGGTAGCGCCCCACCGAGGGCTGACAGGGTGACAACGGAGAGGGTGGAGAGAACTCGCTAACTTTCAGGTAATTAAGTGCGTCGCAACTTGGTTAAGGTGGTAATTGTGTTTTATAAGGAGGTTCGAGAAGGGTCTTTGAGTTGCATACCTAGGAGGAGGTGGGCTCGCGAAGGGCTGCTTGTATATAAAGGGGGCGTCGCACTTCTTGGGATGCGTAACAGCCAGTGATAAGGACGTTCGCGCCTCCGGAGACGCCGGGACGCTATCACGCGTTTCAAGATGTGGCATGACTGAACTTTGTATAGAGCGTGCATATGTCGATACGTATATATGGTAGGTACTGAAGATGTGTTTTTGGACGTGGCTGTACGCGAAATAACAGGACGACCAAGACATAACAGGAGGAATAGCTTCTCCTTGGACAAATTGGACAAATTGGACAAATCGTATCGCGGAACAATTAGCTAATGCACCGAGGTGCATGGTACGATCGGGAATGCTGCTTTACGAGAAGTCACCCTTACACTCCGCGAAACACCCTCGGTACCCATTCAGCCTTCGTGGAAAGCGGGCTTTCCTGCACGCTATCACTCGGCCAATAATTGCAGACCATAAAGTGCAGTCCCCATCGCATCGACGTTGCACACTCTGGCTTGGCCGGTTGCCTGCCTGGTATTCTGCTATTCAGCCATGTAGGAATGGCTGAATGCTACCGACCGCATCGCCTTCGTATATCGTTTTCTTTTTCATTCTACGTCAGAACTGCCATAGACAGGATACAGTCGATTTTAGCACAGGCTCTGAAGAGTTACCGGGTGGTCGTTATCAATGGGTATTATTTTCAAGTGAAAGCTTCAAAGGAAATAATGTCTGGACCCAGTCCACGTGTCAGGACTTTCTCACGTCTCATCCCTGTCCAAGGTCAACCCTTGGCACACCTAGCACTAAACCCTTCGCGTTTTGGCATCCTTCGCACCCTTCTGGTGAGTCACGAGTAAGGGGCGGACTTGTCACGAAGAAAAATATTAAAGACTCTCCTAATAGCGTCCACGAGACCCTTTCGACTCGGGGAGAGCCTTTTTTCCATGAAATTTTTAGCTACCGTGAGGATAACCTAAAAGTCAGAATATTCTAAGTGGATGGGATGTAAAAGTTATCGGGGATGAGAAAGTCGAAGGAGAGACAAAGATGAAGAAGAAGGAAGTCTTACGCACTGACGAGTAACAACAATCGAATATCCGTTCCTGAGATCAGCAGGGACTGCCGAGTACTCGTACGGATGATCAAAAGCTCATTTCGCATCCACGTCGCTAACGAACTCGGCCAAACTGTTTCTGAACATTGCACAATGCTTACACAGAGGGACGCTTCGATGCAATAATTCGAAAGTAAACTAAAGCTCGAAGATGAATCGAAAGAACGGTCGCGTAACGACGAATGCCGAATGACGAATGAATAATCCCGCGAAATGAATAATTTACTTCATCTTGCAATTTGTCGCTGACATCGATCGTCCACTGTCGCCGTTTCGCGTGCCACTCAAATTCACAAAGCGTAGCTCCCCGTGCGTCACGCGATCCCTATTTTCGTGCAATCCATGTATCTGGTCAGGGTCGCATGACAGGGGAGCAAAACCCCAGAGAGAGAAAAAAAGGGACTGGTATACATAAATTTTTCGACCGTCTACATTATCAAATCAAAGACAACTAGATAAGAGAGGGAACAATGATGGAATGATAAAAATAAGATTGTCAAGCTAAATTCAGAAAATGAACTTACGATTAACTCCGTGAAGTACCATAGTGAGGCTCGTTGCTTTACGTTGCCGTGTATCTGGCTATTCTGATGGAGGTTCGTATAAAGGCGAATCCCCAGTGCGTTAGCTCATCGTTCGCCACGAGAATATTCGACGATGCACGATATTACAGTCGAAGCCGAAGCTATGAAAACGGAACCTGTTACATAGCACAGCGACAGGCATACAGAAAATCGCAACGCGTTTCGCTGTAACGGTCGCGAGTGATCGACGCGATGAAGCAATCCATGAAAAGTGCCTTGAATAATATCAATAAGAAAGGTGACGTGCGACTTATCTGTTTCGAAATTAAGATGCGCTTCTGTGAATACGATTTACGGCAGTAGACATAACAAAGCCCGAAGTTTTAAGAGACGTAACCTTCTCCCGACGCGACGAAGAAGCCGAAAATTATCTCACTGGTGATTGACAGATCGCAACAGTAAAAACTCTCCTTTACAAGATCAACTCAATCTCTCTCTCCTCTCTCTTTCTCTCTCTCTCTCTCTCTCACCCAACTCTCAGAGACTCTCTAGACTAAACCCCAGAGACTCTGGTCTGTCAGTACCTCCCGTTCGACGAAGTTTCGCGAACGATCGTTATTGCAAATGCATCCAAGCGCTCGTCCTCGCGTTAAGTACTAATAAAGACCAGAAGACGTTCGAATGTCGCGAGCGTCGCAGTGACTGGTGAGCGTCGTGTTGCCCCCTCTCGCCCGTGCCGCACCGTACCATAGCTCAGAGGTTGGTTTAGGGGAGGGCGAGCTCACGTGACCCGACGTCCGCCAATGGCGTGGCCCGACAACGTCATTCGAGGGGTGCTCAACTCGCGGGGATGATTTGTACGTATCGTAGACGCGTGCAACAGGGATATTCGAGAATTTCTCTAGGTTATCCACAAAGTCCATAGGGCAAGAACGGATAACCACGCAAACCGTGTCCTAGGAGAGATACCGCCGAGACTTCCAGACCTCGAAGGTTGTCGTATGGGGAGGTTGTCCCGTGCATTGGAATGAATCGTCCCGTATCGTCCCACGCTTTCAATATAATTTCTCGCCTGAGAACACGTCGGCTCATTGGAAAAGACTGGACAGTATGTGCACGATCGATCACTCGGCGACCAGCGGATTCGAGAGCAGCGCAATACACGGCCATTTCGATCGTCCGCTAATTCGATTTGCGATATACGCCGTACACTACACGTATCGGTTTTTCCGTCGTAACACAAAAGCGAACTCGCGTCACTCGAGTCGCCCCATACCTCAAACTCCCACGAATATCACCCAGATCACTATATCTATATGGTTTACGTATATTATCTCTGTATGGAATCGTTAGATAAAGTGTCTTTAGCGACGACGTCTATCGAAACCCCCGGGGAGCCTTTATGGTTATGAAAATCGCAGGGCGTTTTGATGGGGACGTGTAGCCGCGACGAAGGGTTGTAATCCGTATCCGGGACTAAAGGGAGTACAGTGAGAATGGTCAGGCACTCCGACGCTCGTAAACAGATAGGGAAGCTGAATTTTACGCGACTAGGTAAAACCGTCCCGTGTACGTATCTGTCGGTATGGGCCTGATTATCCTTTTTATGGTAAGCGTGAAAGTGGCATCGGCTAAACGGATGGGAAAGGGTGAAATTTCCCGGTCGTATACCACGCTCGACGGTTTCTACGGAAACGGGCGATATTAAAGCCAGAGCTTTTCCGCGGCGAGACGTGTTGCCAGGAAGTAGGGAAGCATGTAAACTAAGCAGTCAGGGTAACGTTGTACATGCACACAGCACGAGAAACGTATTATCGCGCTGGAGATACGTAACTGGAGCTCCCCGGAAAAGCTGACGTTGACTAATAGCCGAGAAAATATCGACACGAAACGAGACACAATCGATCGAGCCAAATAAAAATGAGGCTTAAGGGTCGAGCCCAAACAGTAGGAATAACCGATCCGGACGAGGAAAATACAGGTAATTTCCAGACTACGTATAACTGACATAAAGGATGAAAAATCGTGATCAATGGACATCGTCACCTCTACAGAGTAATGTCGTAAAAAGAAAATATCCATTTCCAAATTACACAAGTAAACGTACGAGCTCGGTACGGGGAGGCTATCAATATAAATTAGCCTATATAGCCAACAATGCAAACCCACGCTATAAACACGAGCCCGTCGACGACGTAGGCGTTGCCGTGAAACTCTCCATTAGGCTGGTCGAGCGTGCGTCATCGCGCAGAGACCAGAGCTGACGAATACGGTCGTTCTTAAGAGCCACAGTACCAACGCAACTCTCGACCAATCCTACAACGTGTCCACGGATATTCACGTTGCGTTGTCAGTCTATAGTTGCCTTCTCGAGACTCTGCGTTAACGAGTGCGACTAGCCCGTAAAAAAAACCACGTGCGCCCCAATTCCTTCGTAAAGAATTAAAAGCCAGATGAACTCAGGAGTTAACGGAACGAGCGTTAAAAAGGACTTTGAAAACGTGTGACGGCGGTCAAAGGGAAAAGTCAAAAAGTACAAACAGCCGCATTCGTCCGACAGAAGTATTCCAGTTTCCACGTAACGATTGCCGGAAAGGCCGCGTGCAGGTATAACGACGACCGCGAGAAAGGTGACGCGGGTAAGGCGCGAGTATGTAATTAAAATCGTATTTCAACGTTTAATAACGTCGACGCCATTTAATGCGAAAGCCATCCCAGCGGGCAGCGAGCATTAAGCCGTACTTTCAAAAGCACACCAGCATTCCCTGACCGAACCGGCCACTCGAGTATCCCCGCCGTAGCTGCTGCACTGCGAAGTAAAATTGTCGCCGACTTCTTGCCGGCGGCCGTCGGCACGCTTTTCCCGGTTCGCAAACTCGACCACGGCCATAAAGTATTGCGAGACGTAAGATCGTTAAACTACCGTCCAACCAGCCGAGCTGTATACACGTGACTGGTACTTCCGCAGATTAATTTTTTCCCCATCGATCCCCCCCTGCACCCTATACCCGCCAGCGTCCCTTGGAGCCTTTCGAAATTCGATAACCTGTACCAAGATGCCAATCCAACCGGGACCCGGATGACTGTCCCAAAGGGTTGCACCACTAAAATACACGAACGCGCAATTTGGCGACTACGAGCCGCGAATTCGACAGGTTGACCGCGCCGAAAATTTACGACCCACTGGGGGCCGTATCCCTGGCAAACGTTAAACGCATACGTGAGGACAAATCATAAACGATCGCACCGCTCCATCCTGATACCGGCTAACACGACGGGACGCCATCATGTCGCGTATCGCTATTCACCGCGGAGTAAAACTACTCCCTTTAATATTCTCTCGAAATTATCACTAAATTCATGTATACAAAAACATCCTATAAACATACATAGAGTATAGTCCCACTGCCATTACCAGATGGAGCAAGAGTGACGAGGATACAGCAGAATCCTTTATTTGATCTGCAATCGATGCCCACGTGAGACACCTAGCGCGTCAATCTTGTACCAAATCATCAGAATGCAGGCGACGTCTGAGCATCGCGACGATATTGCTGATAGCGATGCTTCTGATGCTTTGGGAGTAATTTAGCGTTTAATGAGGCAGAGCAGATGAGGGAGAGAGTGGTTTGCCACTGTGGGTGAGCTACGACGTTGGCGTCGGTAGCGTCGACGTCTAGGACGCTAGACGGGGGTGGGGG
>NW_014333027.1:844770-858802 GCF_000341935.2 Cephus cinctus
GGGGGGGGGGGGGGGGGGGGAGCAAGGGAATCAAGAGGATCTGGCACTTTTCAGTAATGAAAAGTATGTCGCATTAATTAAAACTCGCACTTCTCACGCTTTTATACTGCGGTGGATGAAGGCGCCGCGACGCTCACCTGCTGCAATTATGCCCGACCAAGTCGAGTCTCGTTTTCTCACTTTTCTCTCTCTCTCTCTGTCCCTCGTCCGACGTCTCGGTCCGTACTCTCCCTGACACACCTTATAACCGGCAAAAGATCCTATACCTATTTCTTCCGAGCGAACTCATTTCCATTGTCAAGAATGGAGCGTCGGGATGACGTCGGATTCTCTCTCGCCCCCTGCGGCCTGTGAGTCCCCATACCCACCCTCGACTTACCGAGCACCGCAAAACTAAGTAAAGTACCAGAACAATCTGAAGGGTACCGGAAAGGGGTGTAAGCTCAGCGAAGAAAAGGAGTTTCGCCGAGAAGGGATGAGATTCACGTTGGGGTGAAAAGTGACGGCGGGCGTCGATGCGAATAAGTGGGCGATCAAGTCTGCACCCATCGAATACTGCATATATACTTGGACGCTCGAGAGTACATCCTGTCGCCTTTCCAGGATCGATCCGAACCAGGGGAGAAAAGTTTGTTCCTAGAGGTCGTTGCGTATCGTGCACAGTTGCACATAGTTGCATCGATCACTGACCGCAGTTGCTTGCGTTGCCAGTTTTCCCGTATATCCCTGTAGCACGAGTTCAACAAGACTGACGGAGCGTGAACTCTTTCTACGTGCTTGCTATATATGTATATACATATATATATATATATATTGATATAGATTGTTATATATATTTTTATATTATATATACCCTTAAAGAACTGTCTACGTCGGATAAACGGGGTGGGAGCCAGCGAACGAAGCGCAGCAAGCTTATTGGTCAGCAAGCAACTGGAGGAGCCGCGTGCTCCGGGACAATTTCCGTCGCCGAATTGAAACGTTATTACGTTACCGACACGTTCCGGTTTGGCTTTCCTATACCCAGTCAGGGATTATCGATCGATGCGGCGAAAGGGGACTTCCGGTCATCGCGAAACTAGTACATGCGTATATAGCACGTAGAGGATATATGTTACCTGTATAAAATACATACGGTCGTAAATGGATTTTAAAAAGCAAAAAGTACTTTCAAAGACACCGAATGCCACAGGCCAGAGAGATTTTCAAAGGTCAATCCCGGCAGGTCATCTATCTCGAATGGCTGGTACTGTAAGAGAGAGAGAGAGGGAGGGAGAGAGGGACGTACAGTGGGTTAATGAAAGTGTATGAGTGAGTGAGAGAGAGAGAGAGAGAGAGAGAGAGAGAGAGAGAGAGAGAGAGAGCCCACAGAAAATCCAAACGGCAATTCCAACCGAGTGAAATCGAATAGCACAATTTAGGGAGGCGCCGGACAATTCTCTTTACGGTACGTCGCGCTCGAGGAGACGTATAGAAAATGGATTAGGGTCGCGTCTGGGCTAATGGCTCTAGGTAGACACGACGCCGGGCGTCGTTTGCCCATTTCCAACGACCACTTCCCACAACGAATCGAGTAACCTCTTTACGCGACATCGCGTCAAGAATAACCGACCGACTAGAATATTTCGTGAAAATCTCATCAATTCGGTCATACGTGTAGTACGCGAAGAGACCCTCGAGACGTCGAGACGGCGAGACGTCATCGAGGATCCGGGACACTCATTCGTAAGCGAGATAACAGATAACAGGTTTTTTGTCACAGGTAATACTCGCCGAGTGAAGTTTGGTCTTGATAAAAAAAAAAGGTTATTCCCCACTCCAATCATTTCACATTCTCCATTTAAATGCGGCATTATCTCACAATGCTATACATTCCGTATATATAGATATATACAATTGGATACTGAACAATACCTGCAGCGTTATTATACGTCATATACATAATGTTCCAATATAATATCTACTAGAATATATCTTTCCTGGGTTATCAAGAGCGTTAAGATAATTTACTCGTAATCTGACTGTATCTTATTTACAGATGATATCCAGAAAATTAACCCACTGGCGATACGAAGCAAAACTCTCACGTGTCGCGTACACGCAGTAAAACCGACGAAACGGTACATAATGGGCAGGACCGAATGTAAACGGAAACACGTAGGAGAGAGTCCGTGAAGCCCGAAGAAAGGCGTAAAGAGACTAAAGAAGAATGAAGAGAGGCGCACGAAATGGTTTGAAAAACAGGGCCATTCGGTGGGCTTAATACCAACGGTCGTCCATTCTGATAGAATGTGCAGCCTTGCTGAGTCGGTTCCAGTATCCTGCGGGAAGTACGCGTGCTGCCGCGAACCTTCCAGACACGAGGATCGAGCAAGAGAAACGTAAGAAGGTAAGGGAGTAAGGGAGAAAGGGAGAACGAGCACGTGTCTTTACGGCAATAGAGAGAGAGAGAGAGAGAGAGAGAGATAGAACAGACACGGGAGAGGGTTAAAGGCGTCCGGAAGACTTTTATTGCGCGCACCCGTGTTAATCCCAGCCAGCCATAAATTCATCCCACGGGAATTGCTTCTTAACCTCGAGCAACGCCTAAAGATGAAAACAGACACGTCAAAGTCTTAACCAACAAACGTGATCCGTGGGAACGTTAAAGACGGCGAACTTTGATCTCACGTAATAATAATGACAGATCGATCGTATCCCGATGCCAAGAAAAGGGACAACCGCGACATTAGTGACGGCATAGGACGAGCAGGGATCTCGATAGGGAATACGTTAAAGAAAGGGGAGGGGGGGAGGTCGGAAGAAATAAAATAAAGATGGGTTAGTTTTAATCACACAATTCCCAATTACCAAGCGATTCCCTTTTTCCCGATTCCTCCACGATTCTCGCCGCTTCCCTGGCTCTGCCTCTCCGTGGCTCTCCGTGGCTGTAGACGCCACGGTGAGGTAATCCCTCTTAGAGGCATTAATTAGCTTCCAATTCCCTTGGCTATCAATCGTGCACCTGCTCCCCCAGAGCAGGCGTGCCGCGGGAACCATTGCCTCTTGCACGTGCCTTGGCTTTTCCTTAATTTGCTTCTTTCCCGCAGGCGAGGCTCCTCCAGCCCTCTTCCCTGCCGTATAGCGTACCACTCCCGTTCCTTGAGCATTCCCACGGCGTCCCTTGGTACTCGGGCGTCGACTGCACACGTCCAGTCGATCCTGAGTAGGAAATCGATCCTGCGACCACGGCTGACCCCCCCTCGAGGACATTTAAAATTCATAAAATGAGATACCCGCAAATCTCGTTTCTACCCATCCGAAGCTCCTTTGTAAACCCCTTGTTTATGGGTTCGCCGCTAGCCCGCTAAGCGGTTACTTTACAGTCGGCTCCTGATCAGAATACTCTGGCTTTCTTCCGGATCAACCCCTATCCACAGCCCCGCATCGGTCCCGCGAGCAGCGACTACCGTGTAAGTGCGCGAGCTATACGCTAGAGCAGAAGTAAATAAATTCTCCTGGACTCTCGTGAGTTCCTCGATCGAGACATTCCTATGATATTTATTCCCTTTATCCAAGCAGCCGACAGGACATTCGATTTCTATCGTGATTCAACGCCATTTGCATCCCCAGAGCTCTCACCGGCAGCGCATACTTAGCAATGGATAAGGGAACGTAGGAGAGCCATGGAAATCTGCGGCTCGAGCACTCGACCTGGCCATTTCTCATATCCCAACGTCCGACGCGACGACAGCCTAGACCACGAGATTTCCATGAGTTCCTGAACGTTAAATCCTACTCAGCTCCTATCGGGCTGTTCGCCCAATCCTTCCGACTGTCCTGGGAGATTGGCGAACACGAAATTCCTCTCGCCGAGAGATTACACCTTAACTCCGTAGTACTTGCAGCTCGAGGAAGAAATATTACAAAGCGTCCCCATTGTTTCCGCTGTTTGGGGGCATCGACGTAAGTAAGAAGGTACAAGCTGTTAAGCGATCCTAACCACCCCGAGCTGGCTACTGGCAAGAGAGGCGAGTCCCCTTTGAATTCGCTTAATTGCGAATAGTTTAGTTCCCCAGCAAGGAAGTGAAGCCCGACGGCGATACCGCTGTTGGCTACAAGTACACGGTCGTGGGTGCGGAAGTGATTAGCAGAGCGACAAAGGAGCATCCATCGAGTCTACCGTAGCGAGTAGGGCGGGCAGTTGAAGGGAGAGAAAGAAGAGGGGAAGGCAAGCGCGAGAGAAGGAAGGAGTGAAAGTTCAATAGGGAGGAAGAAGGAGAATGAAAATATACAGATAGGGTCAGAGAGCAGTATGGCGATTGGGTGGTGGGAATTGCACGTGGTCCAGCCAAGCGTTATCGATGGTCAAAAGAAAAAAATTGCTAGGTTATCCTACCATTCACGATCTTTTGTCTCTTTAGACAAGTTCAACCTTTTTTTTTCTCTTCATCCACCTCGCGTTACTCGTACGGGAAATGCGCGACGCGGGCGCCAACTGGTGGAAAAACGAATAATTCGTTCGACCGTGAAAGCAATTAAAAAGTCATACGGATTTGCTGGGATAAAAACGCTGCGGAATTGCGCCAGACAGCATCTGCATTGGACCTTCTTCAGAGTTGGCGAGTCCCCGAGAGGTTAAAATAATAATTGGACAGGGTTGAAGTGCGCGAGGGTCAAAGGGTAACAGGGGTGCCGGTAGATTTTAGAAAAACTTTCGTGGCTCCTCGACAAGAGAAATTCCACCGATTAGAGACGGCTGAACGGAGTGATTCTCTGGATCGTCCGCTCGAGTTAGGTTAGGTTCCAGTGGATGTGTACTGTGTGACGAAATGACCGAAGGACTCGAACGTGCACAACCGTATCGTCGTTGGGTTAGGGAACTCTGACGAAATAAAATGGCCCATGATTTATTTGCCGGGTGGATAGGATGGCGCAGATAAGACAGGTTTATACGTTTATTTGGCAAACATCAGCGTGCAATCTTGATTCCGGGAGGCCCCGCACTCAAGGCTCGACCGTATGAGCTTGCGACGGGTAGACAGATGTATAGAAGCTTGGATAGTTCAGATAGCTCGAATAGCCTAGATTATATAGAGGAAGAGAGAGAGAGAGAGAGAGAGAGAGAGAGAGAGAGAGAGAACGCTGAAATTTACGAGAGAAAGACTGGGTCTGACGCAGCAAACAGAAAATAACACAGAGGCCATTGTGACCGTTTCGACTGTTTCTGTATCTTCTCTCATCTCATCTATGTCTCCGACTGATTCATCTCCTTCGTCTCTCTCTGTCATTTGCTCGCGTTACTACCATCAGCCAGAGCAACAGCCACCAGAGGCAACCCACCGATTCCAGACTCTTCTAGGATTCCATTGTCATGTTCCACGAGGCTTTTTCAGATTGCTTGTGTACGGATAAATGCTCGGGAGAGTCAAAACCAAGGCAGAGAGAGAGAGAGAGAGAGAGAGAGAGAGACGAATAAACACAGTAGAGTGAAGGAAAGAGACAGTCAAGGTGGAGCAAGACTTGAGGATTGGTCGATGGTTTGCCGAAAAGCCCAGGTCGACGTGCTCACTCCATTGAAATATCGCTCGATCGAGCCGAGATTATCCTCGGCAAACCGTTCGCCTTTCGGCCCGATTCGCAACGAGCGAAGGAATTAGAGCGCAGACTGGCCGACGTGTACTTTCATCGACCCATACGGCAATATACAGTCTATAGCTATATACGTATATTATACTCAAGGTCTGCCTTCATTTGCTGATCTAAAGAGCCTCCCTCCCGACGACGTACCGATTGCCAGCTAACTTGCCACTTGGTTCATAGTGCCACCCCTGAACAACTTATTCGTCTAACTAAAAAAAAAAAAAAAACAATCGTTCCATAAACCAAGGGTCATCTAGGTATAAGCTCGATCAGCCCCTAAGATATGCAAGAAACTTTGAATAGCGCTAATACATTATCCGTGGGTTTGATAGGAGGTAGTAGGGGTGTCGGAAAAAAGTAGGTCTAATATAAGGGTAGACGCGTTGAAGTCCGAGACAATATTACCATCGTTGAAACTAACTTGTTCGCCGTTGCCCCCTTAAATGTACCTACAGAGTGAACGTGTGGTTAGAACCTTAACTCGTAGAATTTTATGACTAACGAAGGGTGTGTCTCGGTACGAGAGACTCCCGTGATCGTTAACCATAGACCATGGAGTATGCAGGGCTGAGGGTAGTAAGCCCGATTAAAAAGTGCGAAAAACAATTACTTAACTGCTATCTGGAGACTGGGGGCTGCTAGAGACGCGGATAAGGGTGGTAAGGAGGAAGACGAAGGCGATACTCCATTTTTCTCGAGAGCAACCCCCATGGATAACAACCAACCCTGAGGCTCTTTGGTGAGTGAGGCTGCACGGGTTCGGCTGGATCAAGTCCGGAGCCATTTATAAAACGGTGGAAGGTCGCGCTAAGGTTCACGGGGACAGAGAGCTCGAATGCGCTGGACAGGGACTTGTGACGGAGACAGCAAACGAAAGGGATAACTCACGTCTTTTGACCGTAGCTGAGGGTCAGGAGGGTCATGAGGATCACGGGGGAAGTATACGACAAGGGCTGTCTTGAGGAACCCGAAGCGCAACAAGACCCGCAAACGTATACGAGGATGTACAAGGAAGCGTAGAGAGGAAAGAGGATAAGGACGAAGGAGAAGAGGAGGAAGGATAGAGCTGGTGGATTCCTCTGAAAGGATGGCGTTCCTTTCACTGGTTTATCTAAGCGATATAGCGCCGGGGGTTAGTCTCGAAATAACGTTTTATTGATTTTGCCGAGAAGACCATTCCTGTTTTTCTTTTGCTACAATATCACCTGGATTTCCACCATTGCGGCTATTATTCCTTAAAGGTTAGTTCGTCAATCGACTGAATTATCGAAGGATATACCTATTTTATACCTAGTACATAGATGTACACCCTTAAAACTATTTTCCTATCTCCCTCACAAGCCTAATTCCCTATGACTCCATTGACATTAGCGAAAGAAATTTTTATACGAACAACGAGGTCATTTAACAAAATAAAAACATATCTAAGTTAGTCTTTTACCTATTTACGCAAAAGATATTATGTATGTAAGAAAAAAAAATATTGACTCACCGAGAAAGACGGCGTCGTCGATGTCGTGTCCATCCATATCCAGATCTAGATTCAAATCCAAATTCTCATCCAGATTCAGATCCAGATTTTGATCTAGATTCCGATCCAGGTTCAAATCCAGATTCCGTTGGCGATTCCGATGTAGATTCCGATGCCGATCCAGGTCCAGATCCCGATCCAATTCAAGCTTGACGTCGTGCCGGTGTTCATCATTGTGGATGGAGACGGCAGACGCCGTAGTCGAATTCGCCATAGGATTCGAAGTCGGATTGGTCGTGGAGTTCGGAGGGTGGTTACGCTGGGCGAGGGCCATCCTCTGATGGTTAAGGTAGCCCGTGGCGAGGAGCTCGGCGAGGAGCGGCAGATATGGAGATGTCAGGAGCCGGGGACTGGTCGCACGTAGGCAACCAGGTAACCCTAGCCCTAGAAGACCGCAGGGCACCACCGGTGCACCGCCCGCACTCACAAAACCGCCGCTGAGCAACTCGCCGCACAACAACATAGGTTATCACTCCCGTCACTCAGGCAGCTCCTCCTTCTCCTCTTCCTGCGACTCTATCGCTCTCGCCAGCTGGGCTCTTCCTCGGGAAGATCCGCGACCTGGAGACACAATTCATGCCACACCCTCATTATTACTCCTTCTACCCCAATTTAACGCTACGTTACGCTAGACTTATATACACTATACACAGTCGATATATTAACACGTGAACCGGGTGCATCCGTGCACGTACTTCCACGTCGTTCATCATCCACTGGGTCTGGAGACCCTACAATTTCTCCACAGTAACGTTAAAGTTACCCTGGACGAATTTTGATCGTGGTGCAAGTACGCCCCTGGAATGCATCGAGAATCCAGACTACCTCAAGATCCTCAGACCCGGTGAACGTTTCTCGATTGGGCAACCGGCAAGTATGGCGTGGACGGTTAGGGTCGTGAGTCCGGAGCACGTGCTTGGACTTTCTGAATTAATCTGAAGGCACACCTTTAATTTCAAATGATGCCAAACATTCCAGGGTTCGCACCAAGCTTGAGATGAAGTCTGTCACGAGTCTAGTGGGAGAGAACGCGGCCGAGAATCACCGACTGGACAATCGGACAGTACTGGGTTGACATAAACACTCTTCGCACTGTAATTCTTACTCGACCAATAACGACGCGTCATTTCTCTTGGAGCTGACCAATCATAGCTCGGCTTTGAACGACTTCATTCCGAGTCCGAACCTGTATGGGTACGGGTATTCGAGATGATGTCAGACTCCCAGGAGCGGACTCGGCGTACCAATGAATTACTAACCAATGTTATACATTATTCATTTCTAAATGGTACAAGTTATACACAGACGACCAACTTAAGCGTGAACAGTACTAAGGAATTCAGACCTTGTTCTATGAAGAACAATTGTCGCTCCACTGCTTTCATCCACTGACGAACTTTTCATGAATGCAAGAAAAGCTAGTGCGGCGGCCCTGAACTCTGGCTGTAATCTACTCCCATAGCCTGACGCATCGTTTCAAGCCTTACCCATAGTATCGTCCAATAGGAGGTCCCCTTTACTCCTCCGAACTCATCGCTTTTCAGAAGGCTTGGAAATGCATTCGTAAGGGCCAGGTAGCTAACCCAACGCCCACACATATAATACCGGATTACGCTGGATCATTCTCTCTGGCCTCTCTTTATGTTTCGCGTTAACCATCGGGGATTCCATCAATGAGGAAAAAAAACTGTTGGCTTCCATAAAGAGGTAATCGTCTCCATTAGGATTCCAGTGTGACAGTATATGTATATAATAATACTGGATACGTTAAAACTGCAAGAATCAACTGATAACAAAAGGATTCGTTTCATTAATTCACATTTTCATAAGAAAAGATACCAACCCCAGTACCTAGCCCATACTGATTGAATTAGAATGAAGAAAAATCGGCAGAATGCACTCGATCGGAATATCGATCGGATATGATAAATTGCATAAGATAAAATGCACTCGTACGATTTCGATGTGATTTTTGCTGCAGCTGCAGGAAAACTGCATCACGTGCATAGAATAACAGCGATCATAGAAAAATCATAGGACATCTCGTGTATAAATAAAACGTAGGCGATAGCGGTATAGTAATGGATACAATATTTTTTGTACATACAGCTTCTATCCAAAACATACAGTTACCGATATAAATCGCACAATGGTTATCCAAGGATTCCCGATCTGGAGATGCAAGTTGAACGAGACCGGATATCCTGGCGCCTCGCGTTTAACCCCTCGATCGGGATTCTGGGTTCTCGATTCGGGCTTGAGGCTGCCACCCCTTAATGCTCTAAATACCAATTCAATCTAACCCGAAAGCATTTCCTATATCGGTAATGTCGTGCTTTGGCTTTTCCCATTACCGTATATCGACCGCTTCCTCCCATCCGTATCTACACTACATTTACCACTGACGACGAAGATCTTGATCGTTCTCCATCCGTGACCTCAAACTTTCCAAGAATGCATTGTCTCCCGTGCCTGATCACAAGATATGAAGGCACAAATCTTATTGTAGTTTTCGATATCAAGAAGAACCTACGAAAAGCCCAATTTACCTTGATCTCCCGATTTCACTGTATGGATACACTGGTATATTGTGAAACACGCGAAAACACTCAACAACGATTCATATTTCCCGCCTCTCGCTGTACGTGCGTCGTACGTAATGCACTGTACGGTAGTCACTGTACCACTGGAATAATCATTGCTAGTAGACACCTACCTAAGTGGCCGTCAACTGACACATATAGCAACACGTAGCGAAGCCGTGTTTACACTGGCTTGAATTACTTGACAGATAAAGACGACTGGCCGTCATCCGAAGCACACATATGGTCCAGAGTGATACGTTATCAAATTGTAACACTTGCCCGACCTGGTCACTTGTGTATAAATATTTTGAAAAATTTTTCTAAAAACGTGGAGAAGCAGTATACTTCTTTTCTACTGCAAACGATTTTATGGAAAACAAAATTTGTGAAATCACAATAAAGTCATCGATTTCCCCCAAAAAAATACGCGTGTACTCGACGACTTGTATCTTTATGAATTTACTTAAAAAAAAAGATATACTCAAAGCAGGAGTAGGATACTACTTAGAGTCAGGACCGGCTTAGGGGTTGAGGTCGTTTCAGGACTGGCAGACTAACCGGCGCCACCTACCGTCCCTTCGCACTGTTCCTCTCACCATCACTTTTTTCCCTCCTCTTTCTCTCTGTCTTCGTCCTTATTTCCTTTGCAAAATGGAACAACGATTCTGCTTAGAGGAGAATAGGGTGACGAGCTGGGTCACGTGAATTCTCCTTTACATCATATTACCCGGAGGCGTTGAAATTCCCGAGGAAAAATTCCCAATGAAAAGAAAATATCCAAGGGTGGGATTTGACCAGTGTATAAACTCCAAGATTATTTTACTCTCTTTGCTCGACGTCAAATAGAGAAAAATCTAAGAGGATTCTATATAAGTATAATTCAATGGCTTGGTGCATCCCTTGGAAAGGCAAGAGGGATTCCTTGCAAAGCGAAGAAGCTCGATGTAATTGTACGCTTCTTCTCCTTCAATTTTTCCGTGCAAGATAGGATCTTACTGTGAAAGTAGAAAACGTCGTTTCACGTGAAGGCAACAGCACGAGATGACAGTGCAGCACCGGCCGACGTAAAGCCACGCTGCATTCGACTCGAAGAAAAGCAAGCGCCTTGCTCTTGAAGATGAGACAATTTTTTTCCTCTCTCTATATCACTAAGCCCAAGGGAAAAGCCGGAAAATGCATTTTACCCAGATCCTTTGAAGCGAGATTCCAGACGCCGCGAGTTTCGCCCGGAAAATTCACAGCGCGAACCAGTCACACACAATATGAAAAGTCGTTAAGGTACTACCAACATTATAAATCGCTACCTCACTGACGTGCCGGCGATAGTAAGTTCCAGGTCGAAAGTCACTAGAAAAAAAGATGGCGTCGTCCTCGAACAATTTCGTATTATTATTTTCGCCCGAAATTCACGCTCTGTTATTGTCTATTGCCTAACGTCTCACAACGATGGAAATTCGCACGGTGACTTTACCAGGACCGTTTGGAACTGTGAAAACTAGTACAGGATTATACCCCACGGCGAATAACGTGTCTGTCGTTTCCTATCTAGAAAATCCGGACTAGGGATTCTCTTAACGAAAATCCCTAGGGTTAAGTTCACTACAGAAGCACAGCCAAAACGCTCACTTGGTTGGAGTAACCACGATCAGGTCTGACCCAGGTGTAAAGAACGAAGCAGGCAGGCAGACAGGGGTGGCCGGTTGCCAATGGAAAGAGGGTTGCAGGGAACAGGGAACAGGGTGGTAGCAGCAGGTTGATTGATCGCATGTCAGGCTCCAGCCAACCTGGCGCCACTTCAGGGACTCTCAACTTCACAATTACAATTGGCCCCACTGCCATTATCTGTACCGACACAGAAACCCAAGTTTCACCTATATGGCGTACAATTACGAATTATGACGAAGTTTTTACTCGCACGTATATAAAACTCCAATACCTTTTTAGATAATGAGCCACGTAATGGCAACCCCATTAAAAAAATCCCTAGAACAAACACACGTGCCCTTACCATAAACAATGTGTTTATGTTCTTCCACAAGATTTCATATACTTTTCATAAACTTTTCTCAGTATAATATTTCCATTAAAAGTGTTTATCCCATAAAGAATTCATTATCCCATAACAATGACGTCATGTAATTACGATATCTTTTATCACTAGCCAGTATCAACCTACTCGGAAGACGACTGTATTTAATTTCTTCTTTGAATTCTGTACCGTCTCTTCCCCGCCAATACGAGACACTCTCGCTAAACACAAATCCCTTCCACGTCCGCCATTACACGTTCTATGGCGACAATGTAAAAAACAATGGTTCCCTTGACCACTTCGTTATTCCAAAGGACTTTTTGCCAAAAGGAAGAACCGACCGACCATTCGTCCATACGGTAGTATAACCCGTACGTGCTGAGCTACCTATGGGGCCTGGCTACCCATGTGCCTCGACTTACGATTATCCTAGTGGAGGAACAGGGTCGACTCGTGTCGCTAGAACTTTGCCGGCAGTAGTGTTTCTGTAGTTTTTTGGCCTTTCTTTCTGGGAAAAAAGGAGATAGAAAAATACTTCCAGACTCCAGAGCACTTGGTCACACTTTTGAAAAGACCAAGAGGAGAGAAGTGGTTGGTCTAGTTTAGTCGGAATGTTTTCTGTTTTCAATGTTTTCTCGGAGTCGGAATGATGTTGCTGCTGACTTGTGAATGGTAGCTGCTAACTGACTGTCTTTCATAATTAACCACCGAGTAATGTCAAATGATAATTAGTCTTGAGGTTGCCGAGCTGTTATCGATTAACAAGGCCATTTAGATAAATGGATATTTGTACAAGAATTAATGACTATTTCATAGTATATATGATTTTGGACTGAATTATTTTTATATTAAATTAAAAAATTTATTCTGCATTAATTAACAGTATTTATATTCATTTAATTCCCTGACTGGCCCTCTCGTCTCAGATAATATTTTCACCCTCGCTCTCGGTAATGTCTAACCCGCACGCGAAAAATCTTCCAAGTAATTCGATTAGCGGAAACGAGTAAAAGTTTGAAGTGCCGTCGATTAACGCGATACTAATTTTCAGAAGCTTTAAGAACCTTCGAAGATCTTCGTTAGCGTCTTCACTCTTTAATTCCCCAGCGCCTCGCGCCACCGCCGTCAGACTGAATTTCTACTTTCGACTTTCCACAATTTCGCTCGAGCCTCCTGCCAGAAGTCGCTCGTCATACCCATAGAAACCTGTCCGTAATCTTTGGATCGCTTTTCATAAAACTTTTTCTCGCTCGTATATGGCGCGGTAACGATCGCGCCAGCTCGAAAAAGCGGTGAGAAAACTCATGAGAACTTTTTAATACTTGGCCGAACTTTCGTTCGTCAAAGAGACAGAATGGTAACTTGAAAAAAAAAAAAGAAGCCTCAAAGACGTCGAGTACCAAAAGCCTTCACGTATTTCCTTACCAAAACCCCTAACCACGCCTTACTCGTAGCCATATAATTATTCTATATATAATACGTAAGGGTTGAGTAAAGTAGGAGGCCGGCTAATTTCACAAGACTACGATAATATTTCATTGAGCAGGGAAACCAGGCCAGGCTGCAGTGCCCATTCGAGTATGATTAATGTGAGCTTTAGAGTGCCAAGACTGCCAGATAGGCAAGTTTCAGAGTCCTGGCTCCAGCAAGGTACTTAGAGCTCAGTTACTGGGGAGTACGTCGGTATAGCGTAGGCTCCAGATCCTGGAACCGAGTAAACGCTTGAATTTTCGAATTACCGATTCCCACCTAATGGAGTTACCCAGTAGGAAACCCGTCGGGCATTTCCACACGGAACTCTCGTTATCTAGCTCTCGTTCCTATGATTAATTACATAATTTTCCTAGTTACCATAAGTTGCCTTATAGGACCCTAAGAAACTAGAACCTTCCGGATAGGGCATGCAAGACCGAACTACCCTCTTACTCCCTCCCCCCCCACCCACAAATAATCCTACCGTTCTTCATCTCGCAACCTTACCAGGGTAACTCGAGCAAAGGGTCCCTATACGTGTTTCTCAAGTTTCCGGGGCAGGCACATTTGGAGTAAAGGTGAGTCTCGGATGTTATAGGGTTGGGTCAGTGGGGGGTGAAATGAAAAAATGTACGAGTAGCACTCAGGGTCTGAAGTTCAAGAGCATCGTTGGTTCCTCTCTGGCTATGGGCACTTGGGCTTCCGTCGTATTGATCCTAAGGCCGCTTTCGATCCCGTTGACTCTGGCCCGCGTAAAATACTCGTAAACTACCCCCCCTCCCCCCCTTACCC
>NW_014333027.1:858888-926886 GCF_000341935.2 Cephus cinctus
CCTCCCCCCCTTACCCACCCGCTTGGCAACCCCTCGCCACCCTGTCTCAAGGTCTTCTCAGGTCAGGTCCGTGCTAACTTACCCTCCCCTTTCACCATTTCCTCTTTTCGTGCCACCCCTAAGGTCTCCCTCCCAACACCCCCCTCTTACACCGTTACTGTACCATCACCGTTACCACTATGACTATATCACTGCACGTACCCTTAATTCAAGGTGTTACGTTTTCATGTGAAAAATTGAGAAAGCCCCGCGAAATCAAGAGACGCAAATGGTCATAAGGTACGAATGCGAAGGTCACAACTCATCCCTCACTGACAGAACCACCCCTTTCCAATTACTCAGGCGTTTGCCCCGGGCAAGGATTACACGAGTCGCTCGGATGCCTCCTGCTATCGTCAGCGACGTAAACACGCATTTACAAACGAGCCTTTGTGACGCCGAATGATTGATGCGCCCCGTGCGACCATTGGCTACACGTGCGCGAAGGACAATTAACGTCCTCCAAGGACCTCGCATTCGGACCCAACTGAAACCTCAGACCCCGCCCCGAGGTCCTGCGGGATCTTCAGTCATTCCCTGGTCATCTTGACTAACCTACTCTGGTGTTAATAAAAATCTATGGTATTTCTTCGTTTGAAAAATTATTGTCAAGATATCACGGTAAGTCATGAGGAAATGACGTTGTTAAAATTTTAGGTTAGGCGAAAGACGTACAGTCAAGAAATGGTCTATGGTCTACATGGGTACAGTCTGTGGGCGCATGATTAGAGGTCTTGATCGATTGCACCGATGCATACCGTACATGCACAATAACAAGAGACGAAGTCATGTATCCGGACTAAACAGCCCATTTGCCTGGCACAATGGAGCTAGGTTCCCAGTGACTCAACTTAATTACTAGACGCTACGGGCGAAGCTACCTGCCTTCCTAACCTATGTACTTGCCTGCCAGTTTGCTTAGCAGAGACAAGCAACACCGGGCAGAGCCTCAACGGGCTGCTGCTATGTCGAGCTAGGACGTAGATTAACCAACGTGGAGCGGGACAGAGTAATGGCTAAATATGGAGGTTAAACGCCGGCTAAATTAGCTTCCTGGACCACAGAAACATCCTGCGGAATATCTACCACGATACTAACGCTGCTAAGCTGTCCTAGTTCCTTTTCTGGCTACTCACCAAATTTTTCATAAGATTCCCACCCGAAAACGGACCACTCCATTAGACGGTTGCTACCTGAAACAGAGGAATGGTTTAGCTATGAATTATTGCACCTTCCGAATTATTTCCAAAACTAACCCCATTATTATTTTGTTTATTCTTATCGCTCTGTGTAAACCGCGTGTACCATTGAATCTGGCTATTTCGTTCTCAATTTAACAGATATGCACATACCTCTCTGTGTCTAGCTAGTCTGACACAAGAGTGACGTATTATAAATTATACCTGCTAATTACGCATTACCAATTATTCATCCAACAGAGAGTTTTCCAATAATTGCAAGCGGGTCGTCTGCCGTGATACCGACGCCTCTAGCGGGTGACAGCTGCCTGGCGATATCTTTGCCGCGTTTCTACGCAACGATGACTCTTAATTGGCTGACAAAACTCGAGTGATTACTCTATTCAATGCCACTCGCGTGATACGTGCTACCGTGTCTCTTTATATCTGTCATATCACACGTCACGACACTTTCACAAGGTTATATCATACGGAATCATGGCTAATGAAGAATGTCGCGTGGATGAGGTCAGTTTCGCGCGATTAATTCGTGATATGTATTTTTAGAAATTTTATAATTTTCCCGAAAAAAAAAAAAAAAAAAAACTACCAGTAAGATATTACCTAGTCGATTTGCCTGATACACTTTTCACTTTCTTCCACGATCCCTCCCTCGTTCGGAAGAATAGAATGGAAGTGCACGAGACGAAAAATAAATTTCGGAAAATATTGTCAAAATAAAAAAATATTTTGGTAAGACAGAAAATCGCATAACCAGATTGTAGTACGAGCTCCGAAACTGGGTCCTTTGATATATACGGTGTCCTATAACCGAAATATGCAACGTGGAGAATCCAGTGGGGATGCTGAGAGGAGACGGGACGTCTTGAATCGCTTCATCACGACGGATTATCTTGTAAATGCTCGAGAGTAATGCCATAAGATCTCCATAGGAATGTTTTGAATTTGGCCGGAGCGCCATTATCCTGGCCTGTTTGAGGCTTGTTTGTTGCGCGGTCGTCGAGAAGCGACAATTCTCAATCCCACGAGTAGGACTTTACTTTGTCCTTTTTATCCAGCCACCCCTCTACTGGGATCTGAGACCTCGAGACCTGATTTCGTCCAACGCGCCGCCAGAGAGGAAAAGTCGAAAAAGGTGAAGGAGCGGGTAGCCCTTTGAGGGAGGAGATCCGAGAACTTCTGCCGTGGGTGAGGAAAAATCCTTGGACCCTCGTTGCCGGTTCCTTCAGTCTCTTCCTTGGAATCCTCTTCCACCTCCTCCTCGACGCAGTGCATCTTTCTCTGATTTCCCGTGGGAGGGCTCGCTTTGCTCACTTCAAGAAGGAGGACCGACCTGGGACTCGGATACTGCAGCAACCACTCGCGCGACAAGAAGCATGATTTATTTTATTGCTTTCTGAGCGCCCATGTTACTTCGTCACTCGTTCAATATTATATCTAGATATACCTAGGCCAATTCTGGATACGTAAGTACATCATCTATGACGCCAAATCGATTATCGGTAACTCAACAGGTAAACCGAATACGTATTGTCAGGTTGATGGAAAAAGTTCTGCTTGGCTTCCTATGAGGCACCTAGAATTTTTGATAATCACAATAAAAGAGCTTCGATAAAACACGATATCATTAGTCTTATTAGTATCGATCCTAGTACCTTTGGTCCTAGCCGCTTTGTCAAGCAATAAGTAATTATTAATGGCCGTAACTTCATTGGTAGTTAGTCATTGCTATGCATACGGACGTACGTCGAAGCGCCGTGAAGTGGAGTGCGGACGACCAGGATCGATCAGAAATTCAATTGATTTGAATTCCTCCCGAGTGGCAAGATAAATTATTCCTTGAAGTGGCCCAACGAAGTATCTTTGGCGCTTCTGAAATACTTCGCGAAGATGAGAGTCCGGATGGGAAGGAGCAGAGAACCGTGCTATGTACGAATACTTGCAGCATGGCCTGCAGTCTCGCTATATGAGATGCAATTAGACGACAGCTGCATCTCCGCATCCCAGCATCCCCGGGCTATTGGATCAGCTCGCGGATTTCTCTCTCATATAATCCTCGTCACCGCCTCTCGACACACGTTCTGGTTAATGACAGAAGGATAATATCAGCTGGGACGAGTGAGTCCCGGCTACAGGGAGGCTGGAGAGCAAAAGGAAAAAAAAGAGGATCGACAGTGGAGTGAGAAGAGAAAAAAAATATATAGAACGAAAGAGAGACAGAGAGGCATTCACTTCCCTGGACGGATCCTCTCCGAGCATCCTCTGGGAATACGGTAAATATTTTTTGCACTGACGCGTAATAACGATAATAAATCGTAGTGAGTGATTTAAAGGTTCATTTTGTTCCAGCCACGTTCTAGCCGATGCTCCTGCCACCTGGCGTCGTAAACGCGTTCCAGATCCTTCATGCAATTCGAACGCAATGCTTCCCATCGAAGTCCTACAAAAAAAAAAAAAAAAGGGAAAAAAAAAAAAAAAATTGAAAATGTAAAATTTTTCCCAACAAAATTTGAAATAATCTCCCGATGCACCGACTGATTCCCGATCTAAAAATATCTATAGACGATACAAAAAGAAATATATTTAAAACACATTGCAGAGACGTGCGACTCCAGCTGGATTAATACCAGGAAGTTTGGTGCAGCAAGCGAATGAATGGACGGAACGAGTCTCCATTCCCCAGCCGAAGCCATTCAGCCGGAGCAAGTGTGGAAACAATGGCTGTAATCTCGACCAGTCACAATACTCGACTTCTGCTATTTCCTATCCGATAAAGCACCATCCACCTACTGCCAATATCCGAATTCTTTTGTACCCGCCATCAACTTCCTCCAACCTCGTCCTTCCAAACCCGCCCAACACCCCAACCACACACGTACAGAGTACCTCATATACACAAACACTCGTTATAAAGTCCAACAGTCTCGTCGCATCCGAGTAAATGCGTCTTTCCTTTTTTTCACGACTATTGGAATTGAAAACGATATACGTGAAAACACAAACCGCGACACCGCTTAGAAAAGCTGGGCGATCCGAACGTGAGAGAGAAAGACGGCACTATCTCGCAAAATGCCTCGAAGCAATGCCCACCACCTTATATACAGAGCCAGTGAGACGTCGAAGACATCCAAGTTGTCTGAGGCTCCTAGGAGAGCACGAAGTAGCTACAGGATAGCCGTCGGCAGGTTTCCCACTCACTGAGATCTCCGGAAAACTCCAAAAGGATATTGTCTGCGCGAGACGTAACCTAGAAATATTTTCCCACTGGAGAAACAAGCGTCTTTATACGCATCTGAATCTCCGCTCGACGGATTACACGTTTCCCTCGATAATATTCACACGTAACTTCGATATCGCTTATGTAACATACCAATATTATAAAATGAACCAACAACTGACATATATCACCTATGCACACAAATATGTATATGCATAACTCCGTGGTATAGACTGTAATAAGGGACTCAAAGTACCGAGAGAGATAAAGAGAAGCCGCAAGTGACACCCTCGACTCTTAAGGTCGATACAGCACGCGGCTATGGACCAAAAGAAGAATCGATCTTCATCCTGAAGGAGGCCGCGGAACGTGCCTCTCGAAAGAGTTAGTCAGAGGAGGCTCTTCGGTTTTTTACACGGTGTACAGTATATCTATAGCGATAGAGTGTCGTAGCCTCCCGTGCAATACAAGTTGGGGGAGTGCAAGTTTGGCTCTGGCTACTTTCGCCAATAGCGAGACTGGAGAAAGGAGAGGGAAAGAAAAGAGGAAGTCGGAGACGGAGGTAGAACTGACGGTGACGCTGGAAGTAGAGGTAGAGGAGCATCTCTCCTATCTTTACGACCTCCCAGGGACATAAACTGGTGTTATCCCCTGTAGCCTGTAGCCGAGACACGCTCTCTGTCTATATATATATATATATATATATATATAGACTATTCTAGAGTACAGTATATGTATATACGAGATAGAAAGAGGAGTCACTACTACTCACCCCTTCTGTTCGTTCTCCATGGTAGCTACCAGCTACTCTTACCCCGTTGACTATTCTAGAGTACAGTATCTCCCAGGGACATAAACTGGTGTTATCCCCTGTAGCCTGTAGCCGAGACACGCTCTCTGTCTATATATATATATATATATATATATATAGACTATTCTAGAGTACAGTATATGTATATACGAGATAGAAAGAGGAGTCACTACTACTCACCCCTTCTGTTCGTTCTCCATGGTAGCTACCAGCTACTCTTACCCCGTTCCGAGTATTGCGCGACCAACCTTAAGCATCTCGAGCCCAGACCGTTGGGCGACTCTATGTAGGTCTCCATGCAGACCACAATATGGCGCCAGGGAAGCTAAAGACCGGGCAATAGAGGGAAGACCTTCCAGAAGGGGCAGAGAATGGCGAAGCCTCCTAAGAAGGACTTATGCTGCGCTAAGAAATACTAAAATGACCGTCTTTCTCTTAGAGACTATTATTCTTCTCTTTGTTCTTTATTCTTTCGTTACCTCGTCTTAGAATCATAATGCAGGAAGCATTTAGATTCTTGCCTTTGTCACTAACGAATACGAGCTAACGTCATTAGCTTCGTGTATGAACCGACCGACTGACCTTTGACCTGTATACAGACATTTCGTGTACCGATCAACGCCTTTAACAGTCAGACGTATAAAGATTTTTAATTCCCAAATATTCTGACGCTAATTCACGGCGATATACGTATGAGACTGTTGATGATTCTAGTGCAGGTCGATTAACAAAAATGTAGTTCCGTAAAAGTCCGTATTCGATTTACCATTGAAAATGGGAATTCCGGTAATTCGAAATATTCTCTAGGAATTTTTGGGTATCCAGACAATTTTACGTGGAACGCAAGTCCCTTACGAAGTGGGTAACGTGGCCCGTGGGTGCTATGCGTAATTACGTCACATTCAAATAAATATTTCATTCCTCCCGGTAGACTAGGAACGACGTGACGTACGCGACGACTCTAACGCACTACGGCATTAGCGCTTACGTACGCATATGGCATCGACGACCTCGGGATTTATTAATACATAAGCGAACGAGGAATTCCAACCGAATGATACGTATGAATTCATAAAAGATCCAAACGTCGATCCAACAACCGAAAGCTATCGTTGCTTCTCAAGAGAATTCTGCCAGTACCGCTGATCCCTTCAGCCAATTTCTAAAGGTGGATCGGAGCCTTAGCGAGGGAGCAAAGTGCGCGTCTCTTCTCCAGACCCGTAGCAATGAAAATAAACGATCGTCCGTGGGACACGCAATGCGTGCAGTGAAAAGGGAGAAAGAAGACGGAAAAACAGAAAAGGAAGGAAGGAGACGATAAGCAGGAAAGAGAGAAGGAGGAATAAAAGTGAAAGGAAAAAAAAACAGTGGAAATTATCCTTTTCTCCTTTCCATTCTTCTGGGTTACCCTACGTATATTCAGGGGTCGAGATACCACGGACTGATGTCGGATTATTTATTTTTATTTCATCGTTACGAGGTTACGAGGATTTTGCGCAACACGCAAGCCAAACGGAATCCTTCGTCTCGATATAATACCAACAGGCGCCAAGACGAGCAGCACGCTCTGTTTCCCCGATCGTTTAGCAAATTAATCAGTAGCACGTAGGTGGGATCGTTTGGCTTTATAGGATCGTAACAATAGACACGGCTGACGTCACTCTCGGAGTCTATCAGTCTGTACGATATAAAGTAAACGATCCTGATCTCCGTAGCGCCGTAGAAGAATGTTCCGATACTTGCCCAGCCTGGGACCACCAAGAAATACCGGCTATGTATGTATGAAGCTACAGTTAAATATTACATTTGAAACTCGACGAGGTGGTTTCGCGGCGCTCGTGCCGGAGTGGTGACTGATTTAAAATTGAAAGAGTCGACACTGCGAACGTCGCTGTAGAGTTTCTTGTCCTTCGTGACCTCTCTTTTTCTCTTTTACTATTAAATTTCAACAGTTCGCACTAGGTAAGAATTTAACAATATTTACGTTTCATTTTAAGCCACGTTATATCATTCTTACTTGATACTCTGACTGCAGTTACTTCTGATAAGACCACGTCAGAGAGGGAACGATGGTCAGAAAATTCGACGAGAGCCTATCGCCGTCTCTGTCTAACACGTGCAATTACGCATAAGACGGTCTCTCTCCCACTCACGTCTGGTATAGAAAAGACGAAAAACTCGAAGGGCCCACTACCTTCCACATCGAATGGTGAAAATCACAGAGAAAGAGATAAGCGATCGTAGACTATTGAATGAACTTAAATAATTATTTTTTGAGAAAAATAAAATAATCAGAGACGCCCCCCCGGCGCGTGGCGTCTCTCTGTAAAGAATTGTGAGAACGAAAATAAAAAGTAAATTGTTAGGTCGGTTTCCTAGTGACTTCCGGAGAAAATGAGGGTAGTGGTGGGGTCCTTCGAGGGGAAGCTTAGCTAGGGTTGCTTCTGTATAGACTGTAGGCTGTAGTGGTGTCATGGCGTAGCGGTGTACTAAGGTCGGGCCAAGGTGTTAACATTTTAGCACCTCTCACCCCGTTTGCCCCCGTTTGTCGGGGCTAAGCTCTAAATTTCGCAAATTCCAAGAAGGCAAGTTTCGCTCCGTGGCTATAAATCAACGCTCGCTTCCACCCGGAAAAGGGATTCTCTTCCTATGTTACACCCTATTGCGCTATACTTTGCTTATACGTACGTTCCCGTTTCGGTAACGCAAAATCAACCCTGCCAGGGGCTTCCGAAAGTGGATAAAATATTTATCCTAACGGCAACTAATTATATCAGAGCACACTCGACAGACGTTCCTTTATTTTCCAGACCTTTCCAACCGAATGGATACGCCCGTTAAACGTAAAGGCTGTATCACAATGTAGCAACCGGTAGCACACTAAGCAAACCTTGCGAATCCTAGGGAATAAAACTTTGCTTGTTAGAAGGTCGTCGCAGCTTAATTCAGCCACTACGAAAACATGAGATTGCTTAACCTGCTGCAACAGCGCGAAGTATAAAACTTCGATAATTAGCATCATATACGTAATTACTATTTACTTATAACATATTTAATAAACCCCAGTGATTCATCGTAAGGATATAAAAGTCATCGCTTATATATATGTAATAACGTTTCTCATACGAATGTAGAACGCGTGTGCATCCCTTCGTGTAATGGAACTTTTTCTAGATTCGTTAAGTCCTGCAGAAAATCCTATTGCGTTGCCGAGGGGGTTTGGGAAAGTTTGTCGGTGTGGTAGGTGGCAGCACTGAGGTAACATAGCGTAAAACAGAACAAGAGCGAGTCGGACGTTGATTTATGTTGGAGAAGAGTTACGGAACATCAAGCTGAAACAGACTTCAACGATATTCGCCTCTGAAACGAAATAACAGAATTTATTGTATTTTATCGTACGATTAACTTTGCCCGGATTTCATTTCACGTTTCGATGACTCCAGAGGTACTTTGTAGCTCCCGGTATCCGGCATACCGACCTCTGTTATAATTGCCATAACTTTGTACATTCTCCAAAACTTTCTCATTACCAGACTCCTTTGTCATATCTTTCTGCTATGATAACCTGTCCGTTTTTCAAGACTCTTGCCCCTTCTCTGTGCTCTACTTGGGATAAGGTTAAGGGAAGCGAGCGGCTGGTGCAAAGCGGAACAAAAGTAACGAAACTTTTAACGCAAGTATTACATAAAGTATTGGGAATCGCGGGTGGCTGATGGATCATGGATTGAAGGTTGGAAGGTTGAGGTTTAGGTCGAAAGAAAAGACCAGTGCGTAAGGATGTCGCGAAGAGTATTGACGTCGTGAAGCTTTTAAATATTGCACCCAAGTCACGTTCTGGATCCGTATCCACCCCCCGAGCACCCTCTGACCACCCCTTATCCAACGAGACCACCCCCTACGCTACCCCTTTGCAGTCCTTAGGAACCCTTGGATCCATCTCGTTGTAATACGAACGTCGCATAAATACCGCAAGCTTTTTATCTCGAAGACAAAGGAAATTTATGAAAAATATTGAAAATCTCGGGAACACGTGGGGAAACGTTGGAAAATGTGAAAAACCCGATTCATTGCAATTCGCTTTTGCTTCCAGGAAAAATCCCTATACAAGAGAATTCAGTGCTTTGATCTTCTCTAGCTGGAATCACAAAGATCCTTCTTTCCTCTTACGTTTACCTTGTTTTATAATTTTTTTTTCTTTCTTCCATTATTACATTCTTTTTACTTCTCTTTCATTGCTTCTCCGATAAAATTATACGCTCACTGGTAACGTAGTGTACTATAGATAACAATGGTTGCGAAAACCTGTGCGTATCGACCTGTCACTATGAAAATGACTATACCAAGTCTCGCTGTAAAATTTGAAATAAATTTCGAAATCATGACAACACGATAAAAAATCTATTACATTAAGAACGGTATCTTAAGCAATATTCCTTTTAAAAGCACGTGCTTCAAATGTAAATAGAATTTATTGTAAGTAATGAAATAACTATTTTTTAAATGTCCCACATAAAATATTTGACATTCGAATGATTATTTTAACAGAATAACTAATCCGAATTCCCATACGGTCTCTCGACAGAAAATTCTCTAAAATTATGAATGAACCCTATAGTATTATAAGAGCAAATATCAGTGAGCGTGTCAGTAGAGAACAGAACATTTGTAAGATTAATGATAAATGATAATAATACTAATAATTGATTCACCATGAAAGCGTGAGATTGGCGACTGATCGTTCTCCCTGTATCCCACGTCGAGAAGTAGCCTTGCGCACGTGTCCAGCACAATATCACACACGGAGAGCCTTCGTCGCTACGAAGGAGTCCAGGAAGCCGACGAGGCCGTTTGAAATCCTCGACACAAAATCGCGTTAATGTGAATGAAAAAACGGCGAAAGTCTCGTCTTACTGCACGGAGCACGCAGCGCAGGATAAGGTTAGAGGGAAAACGCGTCTAGTTCGCGAAGAGGTCGTCGCAGCGCTGATACGTCGAAGACCGACGCCACCATCGCGCCACGAGTCCGAGCAACCCCAAGCAGCCCCTCCACTCGTCCGCAGTGTTCCAGGGCCGAACAAAGGCTTTTTGGCTCCCTGGTTTTACCTTCTCATATCTTATGCTAACCTCGTACCTACTAGAAACTTCTTCCTGTCTGGGGAACTAGTCAGTGCGCCACAACTTTTCTCCCCTTAGAATTACCCAAGGAGAGAAGGTCCGCATTGTGTCAGACTCAAGACTTTCTTTACTATTACATATCTATGATTAGTCACCATAGGTAAAGGATACTTCTTACTCATTCTGCTGGTACCCCTGAATTCCACTATTTCGCTCTACCCTTATATACCTATTAATTACTTATGCATTATGAGTGCATTCACTGAGGGTGTAAGCGCAGAAAATTAATATTAAAAAAAACGTCAAAACATCGAGTCGCAAATTCGCGTGTCGAGAGTCGCGAACCGCATCACTGATAATGAAATAGTCGTTAATGGTTAATGGACAATGGGAGGCCGGATACCAATGGAGGCACCGACGAAGCGTGAGAAGTTGTGCCAAGGAGTGAGTGAGACAGTAAGGGTGCAAGCGAGGTAGTTGTTAAGGGTGAGGGCGATGAGGGAGCGAGGTCGGGTGAGTGAGTAAAGCTGCGAGAGGAAAGGGAGGCTACAAAAGCGAATCGTAGGGTCGTGGCGGCACACTCCGGCGACAACGGTACAAAAATCAATACAACTTCGCCCATCCCGGCGAAACTACTGTCCTTCCTCCGAAAATCTAATGAAATCTTGGAAAGTCCTGAGGCTCCCGCAAACTGAGAAAACCCGAGTCCTATTCCTCAGGGCAGGCGTCGCGCATCTTCAGAAGCTTCGCCCAGAGCCTGACGACTGATTCTCGACGCACGGCCGCCGCAGGGAAATCCAATGAGGGAAACGAAAGCCCTGACGAAATTAACCCGTGAAAATCGATGCTACTAGCACAACTTTCCACGAGTGGCGTGTAATTCCTCTTTATACTTATTCTGCCACCCTTAATGGACTCATACCATATCAACCACACGATAATTTCGCACGACTCAGCGTATTATTAACAAGGACGTTTTAATTCTCGCGAATAAAGCTAGTCGATCAAACAATTCAGCTCGAACAAAGTTTCGTCAATTTTGAACTAGACGCAATCGTACCAGCCTACTGGCCAAGCTGAAGTATTCCTGTTTTCTGCATATTTTTTTCATTGTCATTCCTTCTATCCTCCGTGAATAACCTTCCCCGCGCCATACCGATGAACTATGATCAAGAATCCTCCATGCTGAAAAATAAAAGGAAAAATTTAAGAAACAGGAAGAACAATCAAGCGCCAGGGATTTCAACGAATCGACAGTCTACATCTACGATGCCTCTCTACTGCTGAAAGGCTGAGCTTACAATGACCACTCAGACGTCCATTGGGTCCGGCCCCCTGCACTAGCGAAAATGATACACAAACAAGTGAAAAAAAATACCCAGACTACAACCACTCGACTATAATGATCCCTTAGTTTTTTGTAATTATCCAGCGCTTTTCCACGACAATCTACCTTATTCTGCTTTCATTTATTTTCTAATAAAGCAAAGATGCTCCTTCTCAACTACTGTTGCCGCCAAGGTCTTTTTCAGTTTGTCCATATAACACTACAAAAGTCGTACCAAATATTTCATCTAGTCACACGAAGCATCGTACACACTAAAAACCTTGGAATGAATTCCCACAGAATCCTAATAAATGACACACCATGTTTCACAGAATCCGCTGAATGACACCCTTCACCTCTTGCAATTAAAATTAAAAAAGATTGAGAATAATTCGAAAACTGAAACAGAAGGAAGAATCATATCTCACGAGGGATCCACTGGTTTATTAACCTTTTCTCTATACCGTGTAAGCCGCTACACATAAAGTGTAGGAATATTCGCGAAAATTATGCGTATCCCTCGAGTCTCATGCGTTTCTCATATTTGCTAGTTTTATTTAGCATGCACCTGCCTCCCTATTGCCAGCATCATTTCTCTCGTACCCCCCGACGCTCGCCCTCTTTTAATCCACCTTTACATTTTCCCAGCTATAGTAAACGGCATGGATAACCTTATACCTTGGTCGTGCTATGTACGTACAGCATCGAGGGGCGTCGATGGTAATCGCATAGAATTCATAGAATTCACCCCTCGACTCACCCTCTTCTCTTTCCTCGTTCGCAACACGGAAAACGAATAAAATTTCATCCCCGTGCAAACAGTTCGTTATAATTGCAGGCTGGCTCTCTGGGAATCGCGACCTACTTACTGCGCAACCCCTCAACGTGTTCTCTCTTTCACCCCATCTCGCTCTCTCTCGGTTATTCGCTCTCAATCTAGTAAACAGGGAAGATAAGAAAGTAAGATATAAGACTAGCATTCGTTTTCGCTGATATTACTATGAAAGATCCTCAGAATTTCCAAGACAATCTGGAATCCCTGAGCAGGGTTCATTCCGCAGTGGAATCGATCATCCGGTTCCTATAGTTAACCGATAGAAACGGATGCTCAAGATTATAAGAGCCTTTTCGCAGCTACGTTATATATCAAGTATAATGCTGGTTATATCTACCCATAGATATATCGAACGAACCTGAATGCATTAGAGGATGATTGTAATTTCACACATGATGTAACGCAACCCTGGCTCCTATCGTTCGATATTCTACATGGAGCATACAAGGTAGAATACGTAACCTAAAAGCCCTCATATGGGTTTACTGACCAGAGTCCACTTTTCCATGAAAGCATCATGCGACAGCTGTGCTTAAGAGTAATTCTTAATATGTCTAGTGTAATTACTAGGGGTACCATATTACCCTTACAGAGTAGAAATACAAATAGGTACTACGCTACCGGTAAGCATCCCTTTCAGTTATCGGCCAAAGGGCAATTCGCAGAATCGCTCTTATATTACTATAACACGGTATAGCTATCCATATTGCAAAACTAAACGACTCCTCATATCTCACATGGCTCACACGACTCGCTTGGCTGAGCTCCTCTGCCCTTTCAGTCTCCCTTACACACTGCTGGTGATATTTAATATCGCGGTCCCAGTTGTGCGGCTAAAGGAGAACGCCCAGCGTCCCGACGTCTGGTGCCTTATCAAGAATTAAAATTTCATTCGGCCAACAGCGCTTGTGTATTATGAGATCCGGTAGTTTCCACAGTTCTAACCGGAAGCGGAACCGAAGGAGGACCTGAAAAGATATAGAAGCTGAGACGAAGGTAAAAGAATGAAATAGAAGCAAAATTGTTTTTAAACTTACCGGATGGTGAAAAAATTCTTAACACAGAGAAAAAAACTTTGAACGCACTGTGCGCATGCGCGTGAAACTTACCAATTCAAATCCAAAAGTTTCTTTTGAGTAATTTTTCATGTTTCAGCCCTTAATAATTATTCATAAACTTTTCAGGCTGACAGCTACTATCTGCATGGTGTATCGAGTAGAATGTCTTCTGCTGACAAGGATAACAAGAGATAGGTTAAAGGGTACAGGATTAAAACAAGGCGAAAGAGGAAGTCGTGTTACTGTCGTTATGCGTGAATGCAAGTTACGTGACACGATCCTTGTTTGCCTATGTGCCTCGCCAACTACAATGAGAAAATTTTTTTTATACAAACCATTTCCCTTCCTCCCATTCCACAGGGCTCTTTTCCGTGGATCTTCCGGCTCGACGCTGAGAAAACTTGAACACTCTCGTTGACGTCGACGTCCTCGCAATAAAACTCACCCTCTCTCGATCAAGATGCGGGGTGAACGTAGCTTTATTACTTTATTAGAGACGCTTCCGAATGGCTCGGGTAACCACAGGCGGACGCCATTCGTTATTAGCAGGGACTATCCTTTTATTTTTTCCTTATTCTTCGTCTACTCTGCTCCTATATTTTTCTCGCTCTTTTATCATTTTCAGCTGCAATGGCAACATCCGGCCTGGCCAAGTGCGAAAGAGACGGCGAGTATCGTGGATGATCTGGAAAATTATTGGTTGAAAAGATAAATTGATGAAAGAATGCAATCCGTGTACGGCCAACCGCAACGGCGTGATCTCTATTTAGCATTGACGCCGTTCTCTTTCTATTTCCCACACCCGTGATCCTCGAAATTTACCCTCTCCCTCGCTCTTATCGGAAATCATTGCCATGCCGCCAATTGTCAAGCACCGTACTGGCTTCGTCCCAATATTATCGATTCCCAGCTTCGGGACACAATCACATTATCCGGATTATCGGAGGCTCCCCGATTTGATCGCTCGGCGAGAGAGGAAAATGCGAAATAGCCTCGGCGAGAAATAAAAACAATAATACATGAACGATAACGGGGATAACACGATAGTCCCTTCGTCCTATTTTCAGCAATACTGCCATTCGGCTTTTACAAAAAATCCAATATACTATTCACTAAAGATTAATACTAGACCTGTATTAAACGTCTGTATACGGGGTGGGGCATTTATAATGACCAGGTGGATTTTTTCGGAGACGAAGCCAGATATAGAAAAATGTTTCAGACAGAAGTTGTAGGTTTTCAAGGGGAACGGAAGATTCGGTTATTAGATTGCTTCCTGGGCAGGAGTTAAGGTAATTCGGAAGTGAAATTTAATTTTTTCAATGGGACAATGCAATTTTTCTTCTGAAAATCAAAAGAGCATTCAATTTTTAGTCTAAAAGTACAAGTACACTAATAATCCAAAATTGACAGGTGATAAGATATTTTAAAAATAAGAAAAAAAATATATCAAAGCGAATAACAAGAATAAAAAATTAAAGACATTGCGTATTATCTATAACCTAAATGATGTCATGAACACGGTTTGATTTCCGATTAAACGTCGCTGCGTTTGTTCCTTAAACGAGACAATAGTTCCCCAAGGAATTTAGTCTCCATTAATGAAATTCTTCAGCCGATTGGTTGGTCCCGATGCGACAGTACCGGATAAAGTCTTGTCCTTACCCAAGGAAGTCTGGGGAGCGAGGGCTTGGAAATGGTAGAAATGGTGGAAAGATGCTTTCATAAAGCAGCGTTCTCTTTTTGTGCACTCATCCCCAAACCCAATTTTTCCTGGCACTTCTTTATTTTCTACCAGTACCGTCCGCGAATGTGCCGGACGTTTCTTTTTTTCACTCGGGACTTGAATTTATTTCCCGGCAATAATGAAGTTGACAGGAAACACAAATGAATTTCCTTGCCGCACTAGCTGGAGTTGTGGGAGTTTACTGCAGCAGCGTTTCTCTCTTTCTCTTCAAATAGCATCGATCTCTCTCTCTCTCTATCTATCTCACAGTATGCTACAGTAGGTTCGCCCTTCAGTTCGGATTGGTTCTCGCCGAGAGATACGAATTTACGAAGGGCTCGGAGAGCAGCCGTTTGCTTAGGAATTCCTATGGAATGGTTGCAGCAATGAATTCCAGAAGGAGAGGATGAGATAACTTGTCCCTGCAGTGCAGTAACCCCTACGAAGAAACTCGGCTCGCCTTCTCTCGCTCTCATACGGTAACCTTATGACCCGTGCAAAATGTATGCCCCTTACGTTCGCGTCTCGCCTCCCGGCTAAATCGAGCGTGCCAAAAGCGAAAGGTAAAATTTCATTCGAATCCGCAATTCCAGCCCTGAATTCCTTTTTCAGTACTTTGAAAATCTATTTATTATCGCAAACGGAGGCGGCACGTGGCCATCGTACCACCCGCGAAAAATCCAGAGTCCATACCAACATTCTATTTTCAACCCAATCCCAAGTTCCATTTTCACCAGCCAGGAGTTCAAGTAAGTGCGACAAGGGTGGGAAGATAGCAGCCACCCTTAAAAGGATCTAGGACATTTTGATGGTGTACCGCACATCGTTTTGTCCTTGGAGGTGGAAACAGAACGTAATGGAACAAAACGGCATATCCCCTCAATGAGACAGCGCGGTTACATAGTTACTTCTCTAGGGTGTCTAGTGAATGTGGATACCAGTGTCTGGCCAGCCAGCCATCCAGCCATTCTATGAAAACCCTCCTCGACGTGAGGCCAACCCAGGTTACAAACGGCGGACTCGGTATTACAAGCCGCAAATTACAACCCCCCAGACCCATCTCTAGGAGACTGGGGGACTAGGATAGTAGGAGACTATGATATAGAACATACGTCTATCTTGCAAGGAAAATGGGCAAATCGATGAACTTTCAAACCGTAAAGTTACCTGGTGCCGCGCCAGGGCGTAACCCTCCTGCGCATAAGTTGTTGCAAAAGGACGTCCGGATTCTGATAATGCTTGACTAATTTTTCGTTGAGATGAAATTACGAGGAGGAAATTTTCCACACTTCCTGGCTATGGTTAAGGAATCCTCCAGGGCACAAAAACTTCTGACGTGGTGCACAGCGACTCCCATGTCCATAAATTACAATATCGAGCTTCCCTCTAGCAGGAGGACGGGTAAGGATGAAAGGATCTGTAGGAAATTCATCAGGCTATTAATACCATGGATTTTGTTGAACAGAGAGTTATTACAAGAGCATAGGATTTTCGGCACATTGGTCCAGGCGCAGCATCGCCCTTAAACTTTGAATACAAGTAGAGAAAGCTACACGTGGAATCTGATAGCATAATGCGAACTCGCGTCCTATTATTATTAATCCAAGTAAATTCGCCCGGCTAGTCTATCTAACATTCAGCAACGCAAAGCTACGAGTATACTACGTCGAAACGAGCCAGAAAATTGGTCGTTGCTAATCCCATTTTCGACGTAATATCCGGGCAGCCCTCTCGCTGAGCACAAAGCGACGCCAGTAAAGAAAACTTGGTAAAAATTAATAAACGGCGCGTTTAATTTCACGAAATTAATATTAACGGCTGGCAAAGGCGTGCCTGCCAGGACTGGGCTTCCTTCTCGTGGCGATTTTAACAAGTCGGCAACCTTTTGCGTGCTTACTCTTAGTCTCTCTCTCTCTCTCTCTCTCTTTACTTCCTCCTACCCTATAAACTGTCTCTATATCACCCGGACTTCCGTCCCGCACCCTCGCCAACTCTCCATCAAGAAATCTCGCTAACGAGCCGCAATTATCTCCCCTTGCAAAAGAGTTAAATGTGCACGTTCCCCCTGTTCTTTGTGGCGTTCGAATAACGACTGCCTGCTGTTCCTCGCAGGACATACAAGGAGACCGTTACTGTCGTCAATAAAAAGGAAAAAAAAAACAAGATAGAAAAATAAGATTTTTCCACAAGAGACCAGAAAGTATTTCCAGGTGATATAGTAGGAAGCAGACCCATTGGTCCAACGCTGGACGTCCCTTGGGACATTTTCCATCCTATTGCGGAATACTGCCAATAATGGTGTTATCATATATGTATCGAAGGTACGACTATGAATAATTGAGTGAACACGGAAAGATCCAGTATGGCCATTGAGGAAGGACCGAGATAGGAAAGAAATGGAAGTGATAACGGAGGAGTTGATAACGAACTATAGCATATGAACTATAGATATTTCATATCAATCATGGATCACGGACTCTCAGGATACTATATAAAAATATTCTTTTATTCTTGCACACAGTAAGTTTTACATGAAAAGCAATCGATCTCAACGAGAGCGTCGATTAGTCGGAGAACAAGTTTATTTTTTATGCATATCAATATGGATATAAGAACGAACTGCACTCGTAAAAAGATCGTTGCTTCGAAGAGCCATAATATAAGGGAAAGTTGAGATAGCTTCTTGACTTCTCGCCCACTTTTTCGTGGGCCAAAGGAAAAATCAAAAAAAGAAAAACTAAAAAATTCGGTGGGTAGTCGCGATGGACTTCGCGTATATGAGAGAAACGAGCAGCAGTAACACAAAAAAAGACAGAGCATTAATGTTTCGCGGTAAAGCCCTTCACACAGAAAATAACGTAACGACTTAAGAGGTACGCGTAAGGAAACCAACCAATCGGAATTTAATATTGTCCCCTTGGAGGGGGAAGTACTTGATTCTGATTGGTTGGTTTCCTTACGCATACGGCCTACGTCGTTACGTTAACTTGTGTGTGAAGAGCTCGACATCGTTTAAATTAAAATTCATTAATGTTACAGTAAATGAAAATGAGAAATAACGATCGAGTCCTTTATCGTAATTCGATAATTTGAACACTTTCTTTTATCACTCGCGCGGCACAAGGCACATATCAACGTACTCGGTAAGACTTACATATATACATACATATATATATATATGTATTAATATATGTATTTAGATATGAGGTACGTTCATGAATCAGTATACCCGCAACTTTTTCATTCTATAAAAAAAAAAGAATTCATCCGAAAATATAATCTATAATCTCTCGTACGAAATTTAATTTCGTGACGTAACACAGCAGAGTGGTTAATAATGATAGGTGCATCAATGGAGCATTTTTTACGAACTCTGTATGCTTGATATGCTACCGAGAGAATTAAAGACGTTAATAAATAAAGATATGTAATGCAAAAGATAAATCGAAGAGAAGAGAGTCCGAAGGAGGTACTGATTGTAAAAGTTGAAAAAAAAGATATGCAGCGAGCGGTCAATAGTTTCAGGAGCTCCTGCTTATTTTGCTAGGACAATTTGTATGCATTGTATCGATTATCTTATGAATTATTGTTAACGTGTAGAAGATTATTGTCATGGAAGATTCGATGCGGCTCAGCGGTATCGTCTGTTCGTCCAGCATTGCGAGCAGTAGTATTGATTCTCCGGTGCGCCAAAGAACTGACAGTTTTCGCTGCGACACTCCTTCACGATTTCCTGTAGGTAGAGACATTTCGCCATCGCAAAGTTCTTCCGCATCCATGTCAGATAATTAGACAGTTAACGAGATTCACACAAAATCACGTAAAGTCACCTGGAATCACTTAATATCACTGAATCACCTACCCCGATACTGCCGCTATTCTTCCAGAGTTCTGCCGGCGATCCATCGGACGGTGGTTGATCGTTATAGAAAGTGGATCTGTAATCAATAATTAATATGGATGAGAATTTAGTGATAATTCGACAACTTTATGTTTCTTAGACTAAAATTTATTAATACCTAGAGAGGTAGAGAGTACGATCCTTGTTCGGATTGGTGGGCAACAGCTTGCTCACACTTGCATAAGTTCCACTATCACTGGCGGCGTAAAACTTTGATTTTCCAGCCCCATAGTTCATCTCACTACCCGTCTGATCAGCTTGTTGATCCTGCAAATACCTGTTACAAAAAAAGGAACATGCGTTATCTTTTTATCCCTTAAATATTCGATCTGCGTAATTTGACGATTGTGAGACTCACCTAGCGTGAGCACATTGAAGATAATTCTGCAACATTTGATCGACATACTGATGACGCCTGCTTCTGATTCGCACGCACAGCAAGCCTTCTGCTGACACACCGGAGGATGATGAGGGTGGACTCTTTGGCCTTTTAGTAATGGACCATAATCTCCTACTAACAGATTTCCCAATAGATCCGAATTGCTTCGCTACGCCCAGTAGTTGTTTAGCTGCTTTGCTCTTGTTAGATGAAGCACCATCCGTATCGGAAAGTCTGTCAATTTCCTCAGTGAGAACCTGATACTCGCAATCGAGATATTCGCGTACAAGAATTTCCATCTGTGAAAATCATTAGGATGTGATGATCGACTGATGCTCTTTGCTTGAGTGGAGATGGAGAAATTGAGGAAATTACGTACTGTATCCTGTTGGCATGGAAGCAAATCCTGGGAAGTAACGCTCCAATCCCAATCTGGACCAGGATCGACGGCGAATAAAACTGGTAGCAATTGTCCAGTGTCTGGATCAACTACAGGGATGCTGACACCTTCACCATTCCCATCTGCAAGATCAGCACTTCCGTCTACGGTAACCAAGGGTGAAAAATGGGCTGAATGATAAGCCAAGAGAAGAGGAGTGCGATGACACCGAGCTGGTGGTACTTCCAAAGGTAGATAAACGCCTCCAAACGGTATAGGAGCCAAAGCCACTCCATCCGAATCTCGCAGCATAGTTTCCGCTATTACAATAATAGGCCGACGCAAAACGTGAGCCAAAGCCAGAACGTGTACCTAACAACATTTAAAGAAATCATATTAAAATCCTTTAAAAAGGGTGAACCCATACAAGACCTAATCATACCTCTTCAAGACTCTGGTAAGAATTGACAGTTTGATTTCGAGGATTTGCTGATGCCATTTCGACGATAGTCTGCCATTCCGAAGACCACTCAGCCTCCGTATAAGCTAAACCGGCTGCGGCGTTAAGTCCCATTTGTCTCCATTTCCATCTCCTGTTTAGCAATTTGTCGTCTTGCAAACCCGGCTTAATTCAGATTAAAATTTTAATATAAATGACACCCATACCTGAACAAGGCATGCCTATATTCTCCTTTGGATAAAGTTGTGTGTAAAGCTTCCCGCAACGTAAGCAACCGATCGTGAAAGCCCCACATGCCTAAAGAAGCTGCATGAAGAAGACAATTTCCATCCCCTGAAGTGGCCAACGGCCACAAAACTCTGAGACTCCCATTCCGACCACCACACCACCAATTCAACCTTCCAGCCGCTTCTAAAGATGCCAAACAGCCACCCTCTATCAAATCTTTCTCCAAAAAGTGACGAAATGAATCTGTACCAAAATAGATCCTTCATAAATAGGTATATTGTCCTTCAGACTTTCTTTCGCATACTCTCATCGCTTACCTGGGTAAATAGAGAGGTCCGGTAAAGAAAAGGTAAACTCGGGAGTATCTATAGGTCCAATTGGAACCAATTGAGAACGGGCATGAGATACAATAGCTGCATTCTCAGTAGCCCTCGAGATACCCCTTGCAAGCTTCTTAGTGGCGCCAGTGCTTCCCTCCAAGGTGTTGCTATCAGTAGTAGCCTCTTTCTCCAATCCATCGTACGTTGATAATCCAACACTCATAACAATGTATCAAATCCTATAGTAAGCAAGAAGAAGTTTCGATATTTAATACAAGAACCTATCACAAATGTTTTTTCCTTTACAAAATTTTCTAGAACATCCGCCAATTCTGCTTGTACATACATACTCAATTCGAGCGGCAATTTCGGATCATCTATGTTTAACTTGAACACAATACGACATGCATATTTATGAACACTAATGACAAATCGCCAATGTGAATTACGCAACTGTCGAGTATATAGCCGATCGTGACTTACGTGCGTTACGAAATTCTATATGAAGGCTGCATTAGAATTTCTTTAAATAGGAGATTCAAGATCGTAAGCGATTTCAACTGCGTCTAACGCGAAACGAAAACTACCAAGCCAGGAAGTACGCAGGTGGGATGTAATATGAATTTGATTAACGTCGCAGTATTTAAAACTTTTTTCGTTTTCACTAAATCTATGATTTTAACAGAAAAATGCGTAAAAGTTAACACTATGTTCAAGGTTAACCGCATGCGTTCATTACAACACATCAAAACGTTGAAACATTATTCAGTTAATCTCGTGTGTGTCATGCGAGATTTTAATAGGCGTATGTTCATAATTTTTGCAAATGAGCTCATACTTTGCTGCACTTCAATCTACAGGAGACAAAATTATCATAACCTTTGACGAACAAACTCCTCCGCTACTGCGTAACAAACAAGATAATACAGAGAGATTCGATACAGCAACAATAACACTAGAACATAACCTAACAGCGTACAACCTTACACGAACAAGGTGAGAGTGGAAACTGAGCGTGGAACGCTTGAAACGTTGAAACCTTAAATCGGTCACGCGACTCTATATAGATATATGCGTATAGGTATGCACACCTACATTATAGACTCAGTAGCAGATTCTGTACAACGTGTAAAACGTAACATAACAGAATACCTTTTCAGGCTTCGTGCGTTAAACGTATAAACACTCAGAGTCATCGTTGAGTGGTAAGCAATGTTTACAACTTTGGAAGCCATTACCACCAACCGTTTATAGCTGTACAACCCAAATAATGACAATCACTTTTCTTGCGACTTCTTTTTTTTTTAGTCTAAGGTTGGATCTACACGGTTTTACTACTCTACTTAACGGTTTGCGGTTACTGAATTGATGACCGATGACTAATCTCACTTTTATTTCGTAAGATGTATTAACGCATCTGGCAATTTCTGATTACAAGAATTTTGTAACGTTACAAGCTGAACGACGCTGCTATATCGTACGGAGGATTATTTAGAATAATTCTCTTTGCTGACTCACTATGTGGTCCAAGATCCGAATTTCTGTCAATAACAGCGATTATCAATCTTGACTTCTGGTAATTCGTTAAGTATTACACAATTTTTTGCTTGAACGACCAATGGAAATTTCAAAAAATCTTACGATTCGATATACTGCCGACTGCATGCGTCATGTCTGTTAACTCGTAAAACATTGATGTCCTTGAGTAATTTGGAACTATGAGATTTCTTCCACATTTCCACGATAACTTAAATCCGTTACAAGATAGTAATCGATGGTGCATAATACTTTATTTTTTATTTTGATAAAAGCTGTTTGCTTGAGGGCTTCATGAAAAATTGAAAACATTCATCACCATACGTTGCGTTCATAACCACATGTCACTTGTCGCACGAGTTATCGGCGTAATTAGTTTTTTTGTTCAGAGAAAGAAATAACGAAAGTTTTATTTTATTATTTATTCGCTTTCTTTTTCTCTTTATTTCTGGAAACTGGACTTATTTTATCCATGATTACTAGCTTGTGAACGATTAGGTCATTCTACGATTACACCAACTACCTTTTAACAGAGATAAGGAAAAAAAAAGACTAGAATTGTAATCGTGTAGAGAATTCATTCTCGAACAATGAACCTTTGTGAAAATATCTATTTCAAGATATTGGAGATAGCAATTTTTGTTAAATATAAGTTTTTTATTTTCATATCTGTCTCTTTTATCTGGAATAATAATGAATTCTTTTGTGCCTTAACCTTGGAACTCACCGATAATTATCTTTTATTTCATTTACTTTATTGTAGATATGCAATAAAAGGTAAGACTACGTGGCAGTATTTGTTTTAATTACATAAAAGTTATAATCATTATACTGATGAACTATATATCCATAAAAAATGTATATATCATATAAAAGTTGTAGAATATACGATAATAAGGGAAGAGTCTTAGGACTTAGCTTGATCATCCTCAAAGAGACCAGGATGTAGATAACAATGTTTTGTGATTCCCTTCAAAGTTACCACTGCTGTTTGACAGATATTGATATTAGTACGCAAAGTGGCTAAACGACTTTCAACCTACAAGTATAAAAAATATACAGATATCCCCCTTGACAATCATTTGATTACTTCATTTCTGACAGTAAATTGAAATAAAATTAACTTTATTATACCTCATGAAGTAAATCTAAGATGTGTCTCGAATGAGCATGGTTCATAAAAACTTCACAGAGAACCTGTATGTACCAGCTACCATTTACAGTATCACGAAGAGATACAAAACCAGATAATGTGGAATACACTTCAAACATATCATCATAGTTTCGTATAGTTTGTTTTGGAAAGCTTATCCAATTTGGATAGTCTGACATATGAGTATCTGATACAGTTCGTTTTACAGCACACTGCACCTGCTCTCCCCTGAGAAAATTTACGAATACTACTGTAATTAATAAGTATTTCTATTTGCGTTTTTCAAAATGAGTAAGGAATTATACATTTTCATATACCTGCAAACTTGAAAGATAAACACTTTTGGCTTTCCTGCAAGAGTTGGACAGGCTGATGCTGTGAAAAACTCCATAATAGAGTCGCACGAAATCTTATCACCATCAGTACCAGTTATCAAAGTATTGTTAAAATCAGTATCTGTACATTGACTACCATGACTACTAATTATTACAAAACTGCTATCCACGTGAGTGAAATCTTTCTGAGCAAACTCTTTTATTTGTGTTTCCATATTCTGAAACAATAGCAAATAATTAAAACATTGAAAATTTAATTATTTACGTCATTCAAAAACGTTATATTAACACAAAATACCTTTGCACTCAAATCCCTAAAAAGAAACACTTTAAACCCCATTTGTGTAAACAATTGCTTTGTATTTTCTGCATCGTGTTCAGCACCAACTCTGAAAGATTGGTTTCTACCAAAATCAATATTTACAATAATAAGCGCATAACCACGGGGATTACTACGCATTCTGTATCGTGCAACAAATGGATTTTCTGCTGGATCATCAAAAAATTGTGTCGCTTTTTTAACTTTCACCTGAAGAGGTGTATTCGTTTTTTTCAAAACTGTATAAAATCTGTCATGCCTGAAAGTAATTTGAAACATTTTTTTTATCTAATACACATTGTGTATTTACCAATGATTATTAACATACAATTCTTCAAAATCTTCCTCTTCTTGCACATTGCTGATGTGCGACTTAGAAATAATTTTATCTGAGGCCATTTGCCCATTTTCCAGCAAAGTTGCAATCTCAGTGTGTCCAGTTTCTCTTAAACTATCACATAAATTTACAAAGGCATTAGGACCTCTCGTCCTAATATTCAGAAATATATTTCTTTTAATATCTTCATTTCCTAGATCATTCTGAAATTTTGTTGAATATGTATAAATTTATTTATTTATAATTTATAATTTTTATTTATTAATTTATTATAAATAATCAAATGAATATTTTATTCAGAATATAAAGAATTACAAGAATTTAATACAGATAAAACTAAAGTAAGAAAATCACTTACTGTCCATTCTGGTATATTTACATCATCTGGATAAAAGATTTCTCGTTGAAGTAATTTGGGCCAAAGTATTGACATATTAATCTTATGAATGACTGCATCACAACAGCTTTCAATACGTGCACGGTGCTCAGCGTTCATCTTGAAACTGCTGAAAGGACATAGATAATTCTTTAACTCTGTACCTGATACCACTCCATGGAGATATCATTTGTGAATCATACAATCACTTTAGAACTTATATTCTGTTTATCAATATTACAGAAAAATAAATGGATGGATAAGATTCTGTTATACCTCTATCAAACTGTACAATTACAAAGTCCTCTTCATATAAATCATTCATTGTGTTAACTAAGATTAACAATAATGTTAATCTTAAACCTGATATTTTATACTTAACATCATTAGGTCATCAGGTAAAAAGTATATATATTATTGAAAATAAAATCCAGTTTAACTATTGTTGCAGGCCTGCATTCGTTTACAGCCAGAGCTAAACATTCTTTTTTTCTATTTTTCTTTATTTGTTTATATTAGACGCAATCCTATTTTTCCTTGTGAAACCGTCTTATTTTTTTTTCATATCTATTTAATCATTAAAATCACCCATACCTTACTCCATGCATTAGTGTCTCTTTTAATTCTTGTATAAACCTTAACCATTGTCCCGACGGTGACTGTGTCACCAGCTATAACTCAACACTATAACTAAGCGTCGTCTTTTCCATGGTCTTTCCCTCCTTTTCTGCCAAATGACAAAATTTGTTCTCGGTACCTATACTTTCTGCATTTACAAAACGGGCAAATCCTCATTGGTTACTTAAAAATATCATCTAAGTAATAAGAATTTACACTTTTTGAAAAGTGCAGAAAGTTAGGTAACGCAACAAATCTAATGAGTACCGTTCAAAATTAAAACACAAAAGCCAGACGTTTCTTATTCATAAAAATATCAACTGCAATATTGCTAAATCTCAACGTACTATTGGCCCCAATAATATTCCAATTAAGCATCGACCAATAATAAAACAAATCTTCATAGGTTTTGCTGTTGCTTGTAAAGTTAGCTTAAAGCCGTCCTTACGTTGTCCTGTAATCGACCAATCACGAGCATCGTTACCTAGCAACGCCGGATGTTACCAGCTTTCATTTTCCTCACAATACCAATTCCGTCGAACGCGGTTGGTCGGTGTTTCGGGACGGTTACAACGGGCAGAAGGTAGAAGGAGTCGTATGAGTGGTACACGAGTAGTACGCCATTAGTATTTAGTGACGCCACGATTCGTCTTTTTCGTCTTTTCAGCCGGTTTTTCACCTTTCTCACCATAGCGTTAGGTGCTACATATGCAAAATGAGCGACATCGAGGTAAGAACAAGCGAATTCATTAATATTAAAACCTTATTTCAATGTTTACTGAAAACTAGCGAGGAGAGACATACCACTGTATTACAACCGCGTTTCGTCAGTCACACGTTCAAAGCCGTTCTTTTGAAGCTACTATTGATCCACAATGTCAACCGTTTATTTTTTTTACCACTTTCTTATTTCTTTAAACTTCTCAGGGGTAAAACTGATCGTGCGACTTCCTGAATTACTTCATAATTTTCTGTTCTTTCAAGTCCTTTATTTCTAGCTACGTCCACGTCCATGCTGAACAATTCTTAGAGCGGCATAACGAGGTTAATCTAGTCGGTAATGTTCCGTTTCTGCATAGAATTGTTGCAGTCCATTTCACTTTTTTTTCCTAGGAAATTGTTTTCCATAATTAAATTCCAAGTGTAAAGTAATCAAAGAAAAGTGATCTGATTAATATTTTGTGTTTTGTTAACAGCGCAGCGGAAGTCGCAGCGCGAGTCCAAGGAGGCCACGAACAGCCGACGGTGGTCCTAGAGAATCTCGTTCTCGCTCGCGGTCGCGTAAATCACGCGAGCGCAAGGAAGGCCACAGGCCTGGAAAAGAGTACTCGAGATCGCGGAGCCGTTCGTTATCACGAGGTCGCAAATCGTACCGTGGCAGCAAATATGCAGGGCCGGGTCATCGTGGCAGTAGTCGCAGCCGAAGCCGTTCCCCACGTGGACGTTACTCCCGGAGCAGGTCTCGATCGTACTCTCGTTCGCGCTATTCTCGCGAGAGAGACAGGAACATTTATCGATCGCACTCCCGTAGCCCCATGTCGTCGAGACGGCGGCATGTAGGCAACCGGGACAACCCATGTCCATCGCGGTGCCTGGGAGTATTTGGTCTTTCTATCTATACCACCGAGCAACAGATCCATGACATCTTTTCAAAGTATGGACCTGTCTGGCGTGTACAAGTTGTCATCGATGCTAAGGTACTTTTAACTTGAACAATTTATACTACAAGATTGCAAGAAGATTGCAGCAACCCCTTAAATGACTGAATCAAATGAACATTGTTCAGTGCAGGGAATAGTATATACTGCCAGAGATTTAGAACGTTCGTTTATTAAGATTGTGCGATACGTTAAAGGCCTCTGGCCACACTAATTTTTTCTTTTACCCATCGAAGACTAGTGGAAACTCTAATTTCTAAAAGCTACTATACTAACCGGTATGAGTATTTCAGACTGGACGGTCACGAGGATTCTGCTTTGTATATTTTGACTCGTCCGAAGACGCTAAAGTAGCCAAGGAGCAATGCACAGGAATGGAGATCGATGGACGACGAATAAGAGTTGATTTCTCCATAACTCAACGAGCCCATACTCCCACCCCAGGAATATATATGGGCAAACCAACTCATCTACATGACAGGGGGTGGGACGGGCCCAGACGTAGAGAGTATGTATGAGGTTACTAAACTGTGTTCTTATTCCAATTATTTAACTTCATATAATTAATATTTTTTATTGTTTTTTATTTTACGCGAACAACAGAAGTAGTTACAGGGGAAGCTATCGCCGTTCTCCCAGCCCTTACTACAGCCGACGACGTTCACGGTATGATCGCTCCAGATCACGCTCCTATTCTCCACGTAAGTCTAATAATCATATGGTTATTGGCAATTCCTCCTACAATATGGACGGTCTACATGGTTATGCCTCGGCATTATGAATATAATTATGCAGTGGAAAAAAGCAAGCAAGATGGTGACATTTTTGATTCCGTTATGCTTTCGGTTAGCGCGCACTCGGAACAATGTTAAACATATTTTCGGCTACCTTAAAATTTTATAATCATTTAGGATATGATTGAAAGATATTAAGTTTCTGCGCGTAAGTTTGTGTTCGGACATTATATTTACATATAGACGAGGGAGGTATCAGCAACTGTTTAGAATAACAATAGCTTTTAATAATATATCAATAGTCGTTATCACTGTAATTTCCATGAATTAAGTTCGATATTGTTTGCGGCAATAGGTTCCAAGAGTGTACATTGTTCTCGATCATTTTACAAAAAATTTTTTAATAAATGATACGTATTACACCAACTTTTATATTACATGGATGCATAATTGTATTGCTTCAATGCTGAAGCATGTCCTCGTGTAGACAATCCGTATTTATTTCACTGATCACGTGAATCCCAGTAATGGTAATCGCTTTAGTGGAATCGTTACAAAAATGAAAGAGTGTGAGAAAAATAGAAAGAGGTGAAAGAAGGTGAGGGAGGGTGAGAAAGAAAAAATGAAATAAAGGTAAAGAAAGTGAAAAGCGAACACGAAGAAGCATCGCGAAATTCATCCAATAAACCGTACGGTAGTAGCTAAGCGTAGCCCATAACGTGGCTCAAACAATCATGGTTTTTGTTGCTTAATGAATTTCAGGTCGGTATTAAGTGACACGAGTGTGATGCGAGAGGCCAGGTGTTGGGAGCCATTTGTGTGTGACTTGACTTGACCCTTTGAACCCAATTACTTCTAACTAAATACGGGGTCAAAAATGCAAACGCTACATTCTATAAGCTATTCTTACCTTACATCATTCTGCACCGTATCACGTTATTGAATTATTATTACGTTACAGCGGGATAATCCCTGCCCCACGAGTAATTCAATTGATTTAAGTTGATCTGAAAGAATTGTCGAAGTACTAGTGTGCGTCGAGCAATTTGAATATGAAAAGTAAGCTGAAACACGGAGTGAACAATTGGAAAAATACCCGAACTTTTCGTGTAGTTGATATGGTAAGGTCAGAATGGACAAGAAACCTTATTTTCATAAAGCCGATATCAATTCTCTTATATTATGGAAATAAGGTTTTAGTTACTCTTATTCGTACGGCTCTAATGTGAAGGTTGGAATACGATTAAGCATTTCAATATTTTAGCGTTTTAGTTTGGCTGTTCGTTTATTCTTTTTTTCCATAACTGTATGTATAATTTGCTTGAAGTTGTATTCCAGCCGTTAGACGGTAGAGTACTGTTTAAAACGTAAACAGTACAAAGCCGCAAAATGTGGTATTCTTAGAGATTTAAAAAAAAATGAAAGAAAGAAAGAAAACAATAAACCTGCAAACTAGACGTAAGTCTTCTAACATGTTTGTTTGTTTATAAGGTTTTGAATCAAGAGGTATTGGATGATAGAGGGAAGTTTCAAGTTTCACTCTGAAAAAATGAAAAGTTTTGCAAAGAAAAGTCGAAGACAAGAATTTCTGAAGATCTTTCACTCTTGCTCGAATTTCAAGATCCGAAGGTTTTTCGCGCTCGTGACAAAGAATATGATCTGCATACGATTCATTTCCGGCTGAGAAGTCTCAAGCCTAGAAAGAAGAGAGCTACGAGGGCAGTAAAAGGCAAGCCTCAAGAGAGAGAGAATCAGAATCATTGGGCGTTGAAGCCCAAAATCATATTCAACTGGCAACTCGGTGTCGAAACAAAAACTCCTTCGAACTGGCTTTCCAGTTTCCGAAAATGTTATCAAGAGCCATCGAAATCTTTTATAACTAGGGACCGAGCAAAAGGGCTGCCGCTCCGAAGGTTTATATACCGATCATATTCTTTATCAGTTGGTTCTCATTGCAGAGATACATCCGTTTATTAGACATCGTTATTGAATAAATAAAACGATTATATATGATCGACCCATCACGATCTTCCCGATAATCCTAAACATCCCTCCACCATTCCAAAACCTCTAGTCCTAACCCCCTCGTTTATTGACTACGTTTACACGATGGTCTTAAACCGGTTTACAATTAGTTAATACTGGTCTAAAGGAATAGACAAATCGGAGACATCTTTACTTTTAAGGAAAATTTGGGTTTGGTCAATTCCTTTAGATCAGTATTAACTAAACCGGTTTAAGACCATCGTGTAAACGTGGTCATTGTTACTTAACCCCGACCATCACTTTCATTAGTTTCTCACCAACTCGCTTTCCTCACTCATCACTTTACATCTTACTCTTATGCTAAACCTACCACGGTTTTATGTCCAATACCTTGATTCCTATTCGTAATGAGGACATCCTTATTCCTTTTTTTTTTTTCATTCATCTAGCGCGTAAGTCACCGGGCGTTCAATAAAACGGTCAACAAATATTGACTTTCGTACAATATACTACTTGTGTTATTTATTTCTATTTGCGTAACTTATTCGCACATGAACAGCATTCGTAAACTTGTGACGTGAAGTCATTTAACAAAATTGAATAAGGACAAGCGCAAATGTAAAACACTGAATTCAGAAGTTCTCAGGCCTAACAAATTTACAATATGCAAGAATGCATTTACGGTTTCACCTGCGTGAAGTGGCCGGCTAACTTTTATTTTTTAAACTTTTTCTTATTCCAATCGTTTGATAGTCTTGCAAAATTATTCGATAGTCAATAGTTTTTTCAGAAAATCAAAATCAAAATCTAATTTGAAGTTAGCCCGCATTTTTTGGTTTCTAACCGAAGTTAGTTCTTCCGGGCCTCAATCAATACATAATTGTTTGATAGTTGCGAACTAACTAATAAAAGCGTTTGATAGTCCACCGTTTGCTAGAAAAATGAAAAAAAAACCGATATGCGAATCGAGGATCCCAGTCGATTCATCGATCAGTGTATACACTGAATTAGACCATATTGCAAACTTTTTCTACTTCCATTCGTTGGATAGTGCTGTAAAAACGTTTGATAGTCAACGTTATGTTCAGAAAACCCAAATCAACGTGTAGTGTGAAGTTGAATGAAGCGATAAAACGTTTCTGAGTACCCCGTTTCAACTAATCAGAGCATTGCCAACCTCACACCAGATTTTAATTCTCTGAAAAAACTAATAAGTAACTATCAAACGTTTTTGTTTGACGACTATCAAACGATTGAAATAACAAGTTTAAAAAATAAAAGTTAGTCGGCCAACTTCATGCAGGTTACGGTTTCTTGAAGAATATAATTTTTAAATGAAGAAGTCAATTCTGAATGACTACTTGAAACAGTGCAAAGAAATCGTAATAGAATCGTCATGGATGAAGAAAGACAGTCATCATGAAAATTTAAAATTAAGTTGAAAACTACGGCTACGGTGGAAGTCAGTATACCCATACAGTATGTATGTATGTACAATCATCCTTAAAATGGCCTGCAAGCCATCGTGTGGTCCACCCGCGGACATTTGTACTCTGAAAAGTAGTAACTAACACAGGAAGCCGGTTGAACGCATGGAGAAAATAATCGAAGTTTTAAAAAACAATCTTTTAAGTAAAATATATATAAAATTGTACAAGAATGAATAAAAATGATTCAGTTCTACCTAAAATTTTAATTTTTAACTCTATACATATAATTACCGTTGCTATGAGATGCAGAGTGACGACACGTGAGGATAAACTTTTTCTAATCGCATCGGCAAGTGGGCAACGGTTTATGTAGCGACAACGTTGGTAGGGGTGAGAGGGTTGATAAACTCAGAATACGTTGCGTGAGAGAAGTAAAAGATTCGAGCTGTACTGCCCCTTCTCTAAAAAAATGATCAGGGGTGGTTAAGAAGCGAATACCAAAACCAGATCACTAATTCCTTCCTTCCTTTCCTTATGGCTGACTCCTCCAATTAGGAGATGTGCAAGTAAAGATCACTAATTCGTGCATAGAAGACAGAATGAAGGACATGGAGACAGTACATAGAAGGACTATGAATATCAGTTTGCTAGGAATGAGTTCGGCAAGAGTGTAATCGTAATCATTCTTATTACTCGTGCAGATTCAGGATAGTTTCAGTCAGTCGTACTATTTAAACTGTCATTGGTAACTCCACGGGAAGTCTTTTGGAATTTCCATAATTTTCTTTGCTGCCGAAGACAAAAAGATTTACTTTGTTGTCCACATGTTGTTCATCTTCTCGTTCTTATTTTTACTTTGATGCTGATTTTACTGTTTTGACGAAAAATCTGTTAGATAGAGTGATCTGCATTATCGACTTACAGTTCTACATGAACGTTGAAGTTGTGAAGCATTTGACGGATTTAGTCGTACGTCTTTATCTTTGTAATTAATGCTTTTCTATATTTGAGGTTGACATTTCACTGTAATATACAAACCTTCTTGTTAATAAACAGAATTTGTATTTAACAGTAACAAAAATGTTATCAGCTATTGTCAAAGAGCATCAGAGTAAACAAGTTGCCAGGAAGGAAAGACAAGGTATAATTAGAACGTAATGATTGGCGTTTGTTCATCTTTTGCAATGCATTTAATACTTCATTATTGACAGAACAGAAACGAAGGGAAGCTGTGCAAGCTGCAAATAATTTAACACAGGCTCTTGTTGATCATCTAAATGTTGGGTATGTAGACAAATGTCATAATGAGTATTGTTTGTCCGACATACTATATTTTTAAATTGTTTTATAGAGTGGCTCAGGCATATTTAAACCAAAAAAAATTGGACGCAGAAGCAAAACAATTGCAACATAGTGCAACTAATTTTGCTAAGCAAACTCAATCTTGGCTAAACTTAGTCGAATCCTTTTCAAGTGCTTTAAAGGAAATCGGAGATGCTGAGAATTGGGCTCGAAGTATAGAAGGGGATATGAGAACCATAGCTACTGCTTTAGAATATTCATATAAAGGTAGTAAAAACAAAATAATAATAAACTAGTGACGGTAATAATTATTCAACTATTATACGTGATTACCTTATTTTTCAGCTACTCAAGAGACACAAGGTACCAGTACAAGCTAAATAACAGAAATTACGAAATTCATATGCTACTGAATATGTCTATCTAAATATCTTTTAAATAAATGAGCAAATAAAATATATTAAGAATAACTTGTGATATTTCGAATTTTGAATATGGATTAAAATTTATTTTTCATAGCACATTGACGGTGGTTGAAGGTACTCACTTATATCGTGTTATGAAGTAGTTTCATTAACTTACAACTAGATGGCGACAGTAATTCATTGGTGCGTATACAGGATTTACAGAACTTTGTGGAATAGGTTATATTGCACACTAAAGTTATGGCGGCCGGTCCAATAGCTGAGAGAAATCAAGGTAATTCTATGAAATAACACTTATAAATGAATGTCTTTTCTTCCTTCTTATATTTATTAACATTGATGCGATAGTGAATCATAGTGCTAGTTTTTATAATGATAATTTCAGTATTATCTGAACATATCATTGTTTAAGGTTAAGCATAAACGCTTACAAGTCAACGCTATAATGTTTCTAAAATAATTTGTAATTTTTTCCCATTTCTATCATTAATTTGTATTATGTTAACAGATGCAACTATATATGTGGGTGGCTTGGACGACAAAGTTACTGAATCCCTTATGTGGGAATTATTTGTTCAATCAGGGCCTGTCGGTGAGTTTACGTACATTCTTATAGAACAGATCAATATTTTTCATCATAAGAATAGAATTTTTAACGGATCTAATAATATACGAAGGGTAAATAAGATTTTGTGGTGTTTTTTATTTCAGTAAATGTGCATATGCCAAAGGACAGAGTAACACAAATGCATCAAGGCTATGGCTTTGTAGAGTTTATGGGTGAAGAAGATGCAGACTATGCAATTAAAATAATGAATATGATTAAACTCTATGGGAAACCAATTAGAGTAAATAAAGCAAGTGCTCATCAGAAAAATCTTGATGTTGGTGCTAATATATTCATTGGAAATCTGGATCCTGAAGTAGATGAGAAATTACTGTATGATACATTCAGTGCATTTGGTGTCATCCTTCAAACACCTAAGGTAACTGCTTACACGAATTCTATTTAACATAATCATTCAAAACAGATAAAGAAATTTTTCAAAGTTTATTTGGTATTAATATGTGCATGTAATAATCATATATATCCTTTATTTCCTGTAGATAATGCGTGATCCAGAAACAGGAAATTCAAAGGGTTTTGCTTTTATAAACTTTGCATCATTCGACGCCTCAGACGCAAGTATCGAAGCCATGAACGGACAATACTTATGTAATCGTCCCATATCTGTATCATATGCATTTAAACGAGACGCCAAAGGCGAGCGTCATGGCAGTGCGGCAGAGCGTCTTCTGGCCGCTCAAAATCCACTGAGCCAAGCTGACAGACCCCATCAACTATTTGCGGATGCACCGCCTCTTGCACCACCACCAATTCCAAATTCAAACGCATCCCATCAGCAGACACATCATCCACAGCATCACGTAATGCATCATGGAATGGTGGTACCTCCACCTCCACCACCTTCAACACCCATCTCTTCGATGGGACATCCACCACCGCCACCAGTACCACCACCTCCATCAGGAGGATTCGCGCCATCGAATATTCCACCTCCTCCTCTGCCTCCAATGTCTATGGCAGCTCATCCGCCATTACCACCAGGAATGCCACCACCGCTACCTCCTATGCCGGTGCCAACATCTCAAGCTCAACAAACTACTCCAAGAATGATGCCACCTCCGCCGCCACATTGGAGTATCGGTGGCCCACAACAGGGTCAGTTCCCACCACCACCGCCACCTTCCCAGTCCGGAAATCCTCAATTCGGGCAATTTCAACCTCCACCACCAAGACCGCCGCCAGGATGGCGACATCCACCACCTCCACCGGTATCACAAGGTGGACAACTACCTCCACCGCCACCCCAATTTCGACCTCCGTTTCCTCCTAGAGGGCCACCTCCACCTCCACCTCCTCATGACGCTACCCAATACCAAGGTTAAGACAATCATTATTGAGTATAAATTTCTGTACGAGGAACGTGTAAAATTTTCATAAAACATAATCAAGACCCACATATTTTAATGGAAAATAAAATTAAAGAGGTCAAGACTCACTTGATAGATTATTTATACAAATTAAACAACTATGGTTACCATAAAACTTCTATAGTCTTCAACAGATCTATGGTAGTTCAGCAATAATACAGTAGTAGTGGTCAGTAAGGAATATCGATCGGTTTCCGTGCGTGAACATGATTGCTTTGCCGGACGTAGGTTCCATCGATTATTTCACGTGGCCTTCTCCCAGCCAGGTAACTACCATGTAGTTATAACTCCTAGTGTCCGTATAGCCGCACCCAATGACACCGCAGTCATCCCTTACTTGGCGCATCGGTTACCGCTATCACAAGCATACTCGTAGTTAACTAATATATCTGCGCATCACACACGTCTCTTATGACCCTGAAGTGTTGTGCTTTGATTGTAAAATTGAGAAAACGAAAAATCATAATATTTCCACTAACAAATACCTCGTACCTTGTTAAGAAGCGTGTATCATGTATATGAGAGGAGCTCTTCAGAGTACATGAAAAAAGTATAATTGTGTGAAACAGAAAGAAGAAGAAAAAAAAAGAATGTGGCAAAAGATAATACAATGAAAAGGAATGTAGTGGATATGGGATTAATATACGAATGTAATTTGGATATACGTAATGTCGGAAACGATACTGGCACCAATGGCCATTTTAGTTGTCCTCCAGATAAGTACTGTTTGTATTGCTGTTGCAATCCACAATGCTGTCTATTGGTACAACGACGTCCGCCAAGGCCAATTTGGGACGCATGGTATTTCTGGTTGGGCATTGCACTCCTTGCATTTTTTGTCATCATTTCGGTAATGTATCCGTCCTGCGATATTGCGTATTAATCAATTATAAATTCGAGAGAGTATAAGCGTCTTTGATAAATGAATATTTTCATTATAAGGTAAGCAGTTACATCGTGAGTAGCTGCAGGCATAATTTGCATAATATTACACTGGGTCAAAATGTACCACATGTTAATGATAATAGGGATGGAAATCATTTTCAAAATCATGAGATATCTATTAACATAATAGCGACTCCTGCTCTTTTGCATTCTCATAGAAAAATGTCGTTGGTTCCTCCACAGCCACCTTTTACCCATATGAGTAAGTTTATCTACTTTGATACATCTAATATTTATACTCCATTAATCATTGGGGTAAGGTGCAGCTTCATGAAGATACAAATAAATGAAAATTCTGGTAAATTTCAGCTCCTGTGGTAGCATGATTCTCTTTCCATACGGATGATGATGATCACCTCCTGGGTTCTGGATAGGATCTGCCTTTTTTTTTTAATATCAAGATAAACCAGATTCTATAGGTACTACAACTTCCTGGTACCAGGGTCGAAAGGCATTAACATTAAAGCCAAGGGGTGCTTTATTACAAGGGAGCCTATGTGTTTACCATAAATACATCTTTCACTTTATCCGCGAAATTACCTTTAATGCATCGGTTAAAAGACAAGCTCCTATATCTATCTTGGCTAAGGAGTTTTAGCAAAGAAAATCTATAGTATAATCTCGGCATAAGATCAACTATTATGCATACTGATATGCGATAACAAAAGGAAATCAGAAATTTATCATTGTCCAACGTAACGTGTTTATGGATGAGAATCTCAAGCTGAAGACAAAGCCGCAGCTGTAGCCGGCTTACCCTGCAAACAAAGCCCCGCTTAAATATTGTTTCAGGCTGCAACGTCGAGCGAGCTCAAGCCAGTTCCTCGTCTGTGGCAGCGTCTTAGGCCGAGAGAGACGGAGATAGAGATTGCCAGCGAAACTCGTTCGCGACTCCCATTAACAATTAAGAAGACATGCCTGAGGCCGCGGTAGTACCAGTTAAAAATCGAGAGTCAAGACTCGAACCGGAGATCTGGGAGTTAATTAAGGAGGACAATCGAAGGGCCCGACACCGCCGCTCGACAAACAGGATTGCGAAATAGCTATGAATTATTCTGAACGGACTGTACATTTTGTCAGAACTCACAGAGGAGCGTACCTCGAGATATCTAGATACGTTGAAATATTATTTCGAGGGAAGCATTATTGAATTATTCGTTACAAATAAATTAGAATAAACATCCGGTGCTTCTTCTTTTCGCATTAAATCCATTTGTTATTTCTATATCTTAAATCGTTCGAACACATGCGCTGTATACATAACCTTATTCTATTCGTGACTTTATCACGTATATAAAACTCTTCTATACTTACTCTCTACATTTTCATTGTCCAATTTTATTAATCCACGATAACGAACACTCGATGTCTCTATAGCATTAGCTAAATCGAGTACCCAAATTTAAACAACCAATCTGTACATTCGCCAATCTTATTTTCTCAGTTTGCCAATAAACTCATGGAATTTATATAGGAAGCCAAAGTATACGAGTTGGTAGATGGTAATATCTTGCCGCTAAAAAAATACGTCCGGTGTTGAGAGTGCGAAAATACGAGTGTAAATCGGACGATAGTTAGGCTGAAGGTTCAAAGCGTCCAACTCTTTCTGGGACTTACCGTGGAAGAACGAAACGCATTTATTCGTTCAGCATGTAGCACATGCAGGACTTTGAGAATTTAAAGTGGCGGGTATAATAATCCACGCGAATAAATTGTCTCCAAGTGTGAAGGGTAAAATGGCGTTTTACGCGAAGAAATAGGTAATAACAGTGGGAGGTACTAAAATTAGAGAAGCCACCGTGAGTGACTCTTTCTTTGCTTGTGGCTTCTTCGCACATTTTCCAATGGTCTCTCGTCCTGGTGATACTCGGTGCTTCAAGTGCAAAAGCTCCAGTGACATGTACTTGATTGGAGCTTGTCGCACACGTCAAGTAATCACTATTTTATTTATATTGTTATCAATGAATTTTGTGTGTACTCATGGTAAGTAGTTGCATCGAGATAATATTTATTTTTAATATCTGATCTGTCACCAATTACGTATTGTTACTTTCAATGCGGATAAATGCGATAGGAAATATTTTATACTTATCAGGATATATTATTTTAGGGAGGAAATGCGTTTGCAGCAGCAAGGCCTGTAAAGAAGCTGGTATGGATACATGCAGAACGCGATATTCTTGTTATACAGAATTGATAGTAAATAATGATGGGAACGTTCGGTTAAACACGACAACCCGAGGATGCACCGAGTATGTATATCTATGTGTTCTCGTAACCGACGACAAACTTTTATAACTTTAGTAAAGCTCAGATCGTTATATCGAACGAATAGCGATTGCTATATGGATATATGTATATGATAAAAGAAGTAAGTGCAATAATAAAAGTGTCATGTCGGGTGTCGGCATCGTTTAATTGTATCGTCGCGCCGTCTCTGATAACCTTGACAAGATAATAGAGTTGAAAGGTTTACAGCATTGCTCTGGCTTGGCGGAGTAATTACAATGAACTTCTGTACTGTGTAAATTCTATATTTTGTCTTTTGTAGGTTTACACTAAGTTACAGAAAATATACAAATTTTGTTACACAGAAATCCGCACATAAAATATAAAACGTCCTGCGAACGTCAGATATTCGTATAACGTGCATGGCTGCATAAGTTACTACAAAATTGCACTCAGCAATGATAACCATGTCGACCGATAATAATTTAGTTATCAGATAGATTGTCATTTCAAACATTACATAAAATCGATCGGTCATTCCTAATTGATATCGACTGTTCACTTAGGAATGCGCTGATCGTTACTAGATATTATATATTTTAAATTTCGAAATTCAGATGTCGCAATAGTAACCCTGTTATTTTCTCGTACGATAGACCAATGAAAATTCTTCCTGCTTGATATCGTCAATTCTTTATTCCGATTAACTGATTATCGTTCCGTGACGTTGTTAGTTACCATTCGTTTAAAACTAGTAAATCGTCCGCTCTTTATACCGACAGCTAATGACACCGCGCTGCGGCTCTACCGACGGAGTACAGAATTATGAACTTCGTCATAGTCGTGAGTGTAGACAGTATAGACTGCAGGGTATAGAGTATATAAAAGTAAATTCTGTTGTTTGATGCGAAGTCGCGTATTATTGTAAAATTGTCTGTACAGAAGCCCTACGCCATTATTATGCCAGACAAGAGCCAGACCATCGCAAGCAAACGCCATAACGTCCAGGACATCCAGGACGGATGAACTTTCTCCGCGTATACGAGGAATTCGAGTACCTTGGCCAAGACTTAACTGTTGTGACACACACGATTACTGTAACACTGAATCAATTACCGAGTCTGACGAAGCATCTCTGCTTTTTCCAACACCAACCCTTTTTCAAGGACACACTCTGCCTTCTATCGATCTTGAAACTACTACACAAAAGAGTCACAATCTGTCAGTTCAAATATCCACGAACGAGATCAGAAACAATGGATATCTTGGATCAATCCATTCAATTTTACACGGGGAAGTAAGACCGATTCACGTGGCTGTTTTGTTATTGGCAATAGCCGCATTACTATCGGTCTTGGCCGCCTGCTACGTAATTACGAGGTTAGTCAAACTTTGAAATTAATATTATTTTTGGTAATTATCGTATGACGCCTATAAATCCAAGATATTCTTAGTTAATATTATATGTATCATTCATTGGTCGACGTAAGTTAGATCGAAATTATTGTTGGGTTTCAATATAAATATTACATGATATCGTACACTGGTAGTATTCTGGATTCGAGTTAGGTGACCGGCCGATTCGTTATTTCAAGTACAAAAAATCGTTACCACGTTTCTCTTAATTATCATAGTTTCGCAACATCGCTAGATCCATTATCCAAAAGCAGGAATATTCCTTGCATTGACAGTAACATTATTTATAAGAGCTTGTCGCTTCTCTACATAACCATGAAGCTGGTATCATCGTAACCACATTTAATATATTTTAAAAGTAATTTGAGAATAGAAAACAGTAACGTATTGACAAAGAATGCCTATGTCATTAAGGTATATTGGCTGGTCCCTCGTTAAGAATTCATTATCTATATACTATAAGGATGATACAGTAAACTCTGTATAATAAGCGATTAGAGGAAAGAGTGATTGAGGACAGTTAAAAACAAGAGGATAAATGTCATAGAGTCTGGACTTTGCTCTATATGGCTTTCATTATTTCTCTCCGCATTATAACTCCTCTGTCCTTCACTTCTACTTCCATACGAAACCTCTCTGCTTCGTGGGGACTCTGTCCCTCCTTCTCCCGTTCATGCCTCTCTCCTATTCCTTCATTCGTTCTCAATCTCTTCCTCTAAAATTCTCCAAAGTCCGACTGGAACGGCATCGACTGTCGCGACATACTAAAAGCAAGCCAGCCAGCCGCCCTCTTATCAGTCTCCCTCAGGCTGCGCCATGCAATGGCTATGCACTCAAACAGATAGCAGAGCCAAGGGCTCCTTCTACGGTGTCTACCCTCTAATCTTCCAGTCCCGAACGCTAAGTGGGTTTTCGAGTTCAAGAATGTCCGACTGGCCAACCTCGCCTCCTATTATTTTCTTCGCTTTATCTCCTCAAGAAAGATCCTCTTCCCTGGTGTCCATATACCTCTTTTTCCTTGACTCCTTATTATTTTATCTTCCAACATTTATTTATCGAAGGGGTTTTATTCTTGCTTCGAAATACCCTATCATTTTGAAAGGACGCTTACGTTCTTGACTAAAAAGTTCTTATGAAACTCTTAAAGTTTACCTTGTCTTTTACAGGTTTCTTGGAGGATTCCCAGGAAACGATCTTCGTCATACAGAAGGACAATGCTGAAGTCGTGTTTGTATGCTTTTGATAGTCTACTATCCTTTGGTAGATATTGATATATACTTTGACTGGATTCATAAATCCAGAATGAGGTCCGCATGGTAACGAGGTGCTACTAAATAATTTTATATCAAAAAGTAAACAAGTAACGAAAGAAAAAGTATGAGCTAATTGTTAAGAAATTGGTTGCCTTATTGGTAAGGACCGGAGAAGATTTAAGGACTGGTTCTCTGACCGTCTCTCTGTGTGGCGACCACTGATGACTGACAAAGACACTCAGCAGACAATGGACATCCATCTAGCAGTGAGCAGGGCAACATAAGAAGAAAAATAAGAGTATAAGAAATAAAGGAAAAGGAAGACTCTGAAAAATAAACAAGTCGTGGAAGGGGTTCCATGGATTCCAGGTGCCCCAACTGTTCCAATATAATTAGTCACCGGTCGGCGAAAAGAGCCGACCACATTGTGGATACTCATGCGAGGAATCCATGAGAAATCTCATAAAGAGCACACGGAAGTGTAGAAGGAAAAAAGGGGCACACGTCCCAGGAGAAGCGTGTCGGGACCCAGAGCAGGTGTCTTTGTCCAAGCATTAGTCAGAAGCTTGTTGTCGTCGAATAATACTCGATTACTCCTTGAGAAAAGAAATAAAAGAATTAGTGGAGCCATCAAATTCAGCCGTTTAACACAAAGGGTGAAGCATTCCACAGAATCGTATGGTCCTATCTTAGTCAAGATCAAGCGTAGGTCCCCGAAGGCACCAGCTGGCTAAAAGAATCGAGTGAGTTAAAAATAATAAATTGACGAATAAGAGTTTTAAAAAAATAAATAAAAAGCATTCCCCTATCCAGTTCATCCTAATGTCCTCGCAATACACAGAAGAACGTCTCGATTACAGGAAGTGGCGTCGCAAACCAGGTGTGTCTCGCTCCGGTCCCACAAGCGGATACGATAAAAGATAAAACTCTGTATGTGAACCGATTGTCAGTGACTCTTCGCAGTTCTCGCACACACGAAAAAACCCTGAAGAAGACGCCACCGTGACAGTCCGTACGTAGACGATAGGATACACGAAAAAGGAGCCGTCTGTCGTTATAAAGGTATCCAAGTTCTCTTCGTATTCCACTTACACCGATACTCCTTGTGAGCCTACGTAAAGATACACCGAAAGACACCAGTCACAGCCTGGCGTCTATTGGCGTCGGTACTGCGTCTGTATACGAGTGCGTCTATGCCTGAGGCGCCATGCTCCCCTTTCCTGTGGCGCGTTGCTTCCCTTCTAAACCGTTTTTCCTCACCCTCTAGGTCCCTGCGGCAGAAACTTCTATACCAATACTCCTAGCCTGGCCGTCTGTCCCTGGTTATGTTGGGGACTGACTGGGACCTACGAACAAACACAGGTATACATAGCGCCAGAGTGCGTGCACCGACTGGCACATGGATACATAATGCCACAGTAGGGAGCTTCTCCCTGCTTTAAAAACTATCAGTGAGTGTTCTTGAGTGTCGGGAAACGGGTGCCCCTTGTTCTTGTGTATTAGAGGGTGGAGGGGAAGGTGGGACGAGGGGGAAAGGCAGAGGCTGCCGTCGCTCGGCTGTTCGCTTTTCGAAGTGACTCAGTTGGACTCAGTCGACGAGGAGCGTCGTGAGCGATTGAACGTCCGTGTTACACGTGCTCTTATAACCAGTTACGTTAATACGTCCGAGATGCTTTAGTATTTCTTGCATGTGAATATAATAAGCGAGGAGTCTGTTTTCCTTGATTTCATTTTTTGCATAGAGTCCAGTTCAAAAAGAGATTCCCAGTTTTATTTAAGGCTGAATTTTTTTTTAATTTTACACGTGACAATTATTTTGAAACTTTTCGTGAAAAACGGAGAAGTATCCTTTTCCTAGAGGATTATGGTCGAGATTGTGAAAACTTAGAAGAGGACAAAGATACAGAAGGAACAGAGGGGCGAGAGAGGAGAGGAGATTACGCGCACGTGAATCGCAAGAGGGTTTATTACACAAATAAAATGTTGCCGAGGGAATTGATAACTCTCGCTACGATAACGACGCTGACCGTCGCGACGTCCTCAGCATCCATCGATTTGGACTTGGCCGATTATGAGATGCTCACAGAAGCCACAGGGAAATCCGTGAATGACGGTAATATTAATTTAACACATAATTTTCAGACACTCACTTAACACTATACAAAGTGCATGCTATGATTGAAATTATCATGCTAATGTCTATACACACGCATAACAAGTCGTAGCCAGTAGTAACGATTCCACTATGGGTATAACGAAACGATAATTGCCGGCTCGATTAATAACGTGCCAATTGCCCAGTCACGTTTCCCTTGAACAAAGGCACCCAACCACTCTCTATTCCGGTCTTGTTTGCTATCTGCATAAAGTTCTGATTCAATTCTATTCCAGTCGATTTTATTCGTCTGCCTTGTCCATACGATCCGTAGCCACTAAACTCATCGTTAGTCACGTTAATTAATAATATGTCAATCGTAAAAAGCAAACAGACCACAAGAACACGAGCTTCTCCCAGACCAAAAAGTCGCACGGACCGTATACGTTAGATTTCGAAGAATCAGCCAATTTTCATGACTATCGTTTCATTCTTAAATAGTGGCCAGTGAAAATTCTCAGTTTCTACTGTCTAGAACGAGGAGAGACGATAAAGCGCGAGTCGGGCGCCAGCTAGGCGCGCGGATAGCAGACTACCTATATACTTTACATATGTATACATGTACATATGGATACATACGATCATGCACATACATAACATATAGAGAGTAAACGTACACGTAGCTCAATCCTTTTTATTCGTATTGGTACGTACATCTTACGTATGCACGCATTGCGCTCTGCATATGTAGTGTGGATTGCACGCCTCTTGCATACGAGCAGACCGTGTAAAGTACTTGGTGAGGCAGTACTTGCTTGATTCTACGCGGATGAAACAAAGGGAGAGAGAGGGGGAGGGCTAAAGAAAGAAAGAGAAAAACGTATATTTGAAGCAGCCAAGAAGAGGATCCTGTTTTACGGAAACATTTCACTTATGTTACTTTCAAGCAATCACAGCCTGTTACGGAACATCCTGAATCTCGTTTATTCATTTATGTGTAATACCTGTATAGGTATATGATTATATATTTATATACTATAAATTCATATATATATATATACATACACAGATAGATTAATGATCTAATTAAATAGATTTATGATTTTAACTAGCGACTGTTTCTAGACGTCAATATTAAATTCTTTATTTAACCTTCTTGTCACATTTATGATCACCCATGACATATGTTTAATGTATGTTTTACTGTGCATGCATTTGACTTACATACCACGTATGCATGTATACAAAGAGTCATAGGGATGCTTTGTTTATTTGCGGAATATAAGAACGTGATTCACTCTGGTCTACCAAAGTAAAACGCATAAGAATGAGCGGCAAACCTTTCTGTCGTTTGATATTATATATGTATTAACATTAGTTTATAGAGAAATATGATAAACCGGATTTGCCGGATCTTTTGTAGCTAGTTCGTTCTTTTACAGTTCATCAATCGAGTTAATTAAGCAGTTTCAAGAAGATCCATGTAACTTTAAGTATCCGCACATTTATTTGCTCTTTATAAGGATCAAGGAGGATTCCATAAGATATTCGGATCGGATCGTGAAGAGATCTTTTGGATAGGATGTCCTGGAGAGTATATCTATACGTATATCCAGACAGGACATTTGACTATAGTGTTCCTATCGAGAATCGTGTGTTTATAGTAAACAGTAAACAGTACATAATATACGGTATAAAACATAGACTATACTGCATATGCTATATATCGTATGTAAAGAGCCAGAGCGTATACCGCTTTACTGCTGACAGTTATATATTCCTATATTTACACACACCGAACTACTTCTGGCGCCTGCTTCTTAAACGTACGCGCGTACCGAATAAAAATGGCTAGGTCTCACCAACCAAAGTATTTTTATACTCGCTTTTCTCTCGAGCGCAGTTACACGTTCATTGCGCCTATTGGTTCGACTATACTGCACATCGGCATACTTACGTACGTCTATACTTATTGCTTATCCATCGTCTTTCGTCGCTTTCTATCACATCCTTTATCCAGTCCGGCAGTTGGCACACGGAAGTGACGGCTGTCACACGTGCCTGCTACCCACGCATTAATATATATACATATAGTTTTGTATTTCACAGGTCTAACGTTGCTACATTGTGGTATAGATAGAATTGAGTTATATTAATTTTTTATCAACTGTCAAACAATGAAATTGAATAACAAGATTATTAGCTGTCTTGTTTATTTTTATAACTGAGGTAATCATTGTACAAACTATCAGCTAACTTCTATTTATGTAGGAAATTTGTTATTTTGTTAATGTTATTGTTTTGTGTACGCTGTATAGCCTGATGCAAATTGCATCTGATTGTTTTTGCAATCCAATGATATGATGTCTATAAGATCATTCCGCTCGTCTATACAGACGACTAATCGTATTAGCATGGCGAGCATAGAGGCATAAACATTACGATTCGTTTTTCCACCGTCACGGAGACCGTGGCGCCACTGTAGCTTCGATGGAAATTTCATAACGGAAACACGACGCCGCTCGTGAATCATCGGACAGACTAGCACGATACGTTAACGAAAGTTCCAATCGACCCTATAAGCATAAGCGATTCCGTCAAGCGTAACGGAACGTAACGGGCGTCAAGTAAGCTTCGATCGTTTCAATCCCTTGTAACTTCACAAACTTATAATCAGCTCTGGGCAGGCTCTTCGCGTTGAAATTGACATTAAGCGGAATGGCTTTGACTAGCACGGAATCAGCTGAGGAATTCAAAAGAGTAAGAAGCGTATTAAAAGAATAAAAAGTAGACAAAGAAAACAAGAAGCGCGGTAAGAGATGGGAGTGAAACAAGAAGACGAGAAAAAATAAATAAAATGCAAGGCGAGTTTAAGCGCCGTTGGTCATGAAGTGACGAATATAACCTAACTGTTTTGAACGCTCCTCCTGTCTTTTTAAACTTGTTGTAATTCCGGGCAACCTGCACGGCGGAATGAGCACACGCACGCAAACGAGTACAACAATTTTATACAATGTACAGGGTGACCTAACTAGTACGCGTGGACGCTCTTTAAGGAGAACACACTTCAGTCACTTACGCTCGCGTATACATATAATTGCTGGTAATCAGTGTCCCTTGTACAGGGTTTTTTCAAACGGAATATAATGAAAATGAATATTGTTCGATGAGAAAGACAGTATTGTGGTATCTATGGTATTGTTGAAACTTTATTATACACATATATATATATACAGGTAGTACACTATAGCCAACCCGTACACCTTATGCTAATGTTATATCTCGTATGCGATATGATGCCGCGTGCATGCACTCATGTGGCATCCATCCATGCGTGCGTGCATGCGTGCAAGTCAATACGCGTTGAATTTAAATGAAGAAGCTATACACTGGCCAGAAGTCCCTCCTTCACATTTTTTCTCCTCTTTTCTTGTCACCGATAGGCATCTGAGATTTTTTTATTATTTTAAAACGAACAGAGATAGGGAAAATGCATCCTTGGATAGGTGTACATCGTTCGACTAAACTTTGCATCAAGGAGGTAACCTACGATGGCTGTAGGGTTATGCGTGTATGATAAAGCGAAAAGGGCATCAGCGTGTAATCGACTAGGGGATTATTATAAGTCAGTCCTGTGTATAATTTTGAGCAATTTGGCAATTGCATATAATTGATGACGTTGCCTTTTACTTTCCAAGAGCCGCGTCGCGTCCAGTCGAGTTAAGTAGGGCTAATCACTGGTTGCCCAGTTGCTTCAAAAGATCAGAAACCTGCCTTCTAGAACCGAAATGCCTCTCACTTATATACTTACAGGGCCTATGGGCCTAGTGGAGTCTGTGGGAGCTTCATGGGCCCCGTCATAATGTATACCTGGGTATCTCTTTAGGGCCCACCGAGACCCATCGAGACCTACCTATTTCCGAGAAAGAAGGGCCCCCGTCTCTATTGTTCTTGCTAATTGCCACCCGGCATAACCGTAGAACGCGACCCTCTTCTCTAATGGTTGCTTGCCTGAATTTCTACTTGGATACTCGGATAGTCATGCCTTTGAGCAAATACCTAGGTGTACCCTTTTGTTTTTGATTTTTCGAAGCGACAGAAAAATTTGTCCAGGTATAGCAGAAGCTAGGACTTATCTCGGGTCTTGACCTTCGACGCTTGGATCTCCGGAGCATTGTTCAAATTTTGAAATTGACTCTTGACTATACCCATTAGCCATTATGTCCAGTAAACTTAGCGGCTATCGCGTTTTTAAATTTGCACATAGCCTTAGCCAAGTAAACAGATCCATACGATTTACTGTTATCGTTACCACCTTGTAATCTTGATCCATTTTCGGGTACTGCTTTAATCTGCAGACCGCAGGAATGCGTCTCATGCAAATCTTGTTGTGTATATAGTCAGAGACTTCAAGAGGTAAGCAGTTCCAATAAAAAGGCTATAACTTTACTCCTTTTACTTCTGGCCGATTCTTTTGGTCCTTTGGCAAAAAAAATAAAACCTTTATTGACTCTCATACTCCATGGCCAAGCAAGTGAACCGGCCCGCCTCAAATAGAAAGAAAAAAGAAACCTATCAGAGTCCATTATGCCAGCGCACTTGTCGGTAGCTGCTCTCTTGCCCTTCTCTTCCTCGAATCACATTGCATCAGCCATTTGTTTTTTTTTTCTTTCTGCTTTGGTCTCCGTTCCTCCTCTATCTTTCTCCTTTCTTTTACGTCACAAACGAAACACGATATCGCTTATTAACTTTGGCTTCTGAATGTATGTTTATGATCGGACAAACATTTACAGTTTATCATACGTGTATTATACATTAACATTATACAGGCCTAGTGTGGTATGACTGTAGTTATCAATGCCGCCATAACATTTTTATTATGCACACTATCTGCGACCATGTCAATCTCCTGCAAGTGAAAATCATCGAGTGGCTTTGAAAAAGAGGGAAAAAAAAAAGAGAGAAACAGAAGAAGAGAGGATAGTGCACAGTGAACGCAGTGTGAAGCAAGTGCTTGCTTACTTACTTAGGCACGCTGGAGAAATATGGGATTCGAAGTAGCGCGGTGTGAACGACCGCGCGAAGCTCTCCTCTTAGTTCGTGTGTAATACTGCTCAAGAAAATGCTCCGTTATTAAAGACAAAGATCGTTTGTTCGTCAAGAGATGCGCATACTTGCAATTCGCGTAATTCAAGAAAATTTTATTTCCCATTGCATACTTACAGAACGAAGTATCGGTGTCAATCAGTATGGAATTCAAGAAAACATCTAAACGAGTAATAAACCACCACGTCGTACGTGGACTGAATGTTTTATAAGAATGTCTTTACGCCCAATGTATTGCTTAAGAGTAGATTCGAAAATTTATCATGTGCAACTGTCGTTAATGCATCCTTAGGGAAGTGCATTACGCATTTAGATCGAGGACAAGCATTGGCGTACTCTTAAGGTCGTCGGCTCTCCGAAATATCTAGAGGGGGACCTCTTTCGAATCAGCATTCCATCCAGCTTTCTATCCTAAGGCTAAGATCGTGCGCTCTGTTTACGTGGAAATATCGAAGGGACTTTGTCAGCTTCTATGAGTCCATATCGTCAAGGTAATGTGGGGACAGAGCGAGTCCGATCAGCGCGGGCGGATCCTAGGAGCGTGGATGAAAGTAACACAAGGATCGTATAGGGAGGTATAGAAAAAGAGAAAGAAAATGAAAAAAAAAAAAACAATAAAAAGAGCTTGTCAGAAAATAATTAATATGCCGCGGACGCATAACGAACGGCCCCACGGAGCAGTCTGTTTGTTTTCGGACGGGCCTTCCTCGGCATCTCTGGCTTCGGGTTGTCGGTTGTATCTCTCTTTTGGTTGGGGCTTCGCTCGACCTCCCGCTGCTTCCCTTTTCCCTTTTTATTTTAAACACAAACACAGCCTCTTCAGCCCCTTCCTATTTCTCCTCGTTCTCCTCCTTCGCTCTTCGCTCTTCGTCTGACTCCTTCGAGAAGCACACTCGCCGGCTCGTGAGAGTCTTCAGCAGAAGCACCAACAGAGAGCCAAGGAGTAGCAACAACTCTGGGCACATATGCACACGTACTCATATACAAAGAGAGAATGGCCGCCGCATGCCTCTCTCCATACACTCTCTTCGGTTTAATCTTTCTTTTGTGACTCGGCTGTTTTAACGTTTTTTATTCCTCGGTAAGCTCTGGCCCCCGGGAAAGCAATAGGGGGACCGACCTGCCGCAGGCTTATTAGCGAGAGAAGGAGCAAACGAAAGAGCGAGAGGCCGACAATGAGAAGACTTTAGGAAAGGATAAAATCAGATAGGGTAAGGGGGACCTTTTATTGTACGATATGCCAGGGATAATAAATTACGAGCAAATTCGCATCTGGCATGTGTACATTAGGATACCGAAGGATAAATTGAAACTTCACTATCTCAACAATTATTGAACAGTCGACGCTCTTACATTAACATTTCTCAGATCGATATACACATAAAATCTATTGAATTTTATATTATCGCACATCGAGCTTCTTAATAGCGCGCTCATTAAGTGTATATGTATGTACGTATGCTTCTTAAACGTGGAATATATCATACATGCCTTGGCCCCATACATCACGTACGTCATGAAACATGCATATGCTGGCATACATATGCCAAACAGACTTCTACGCTCTTCGGCTTGATTCGATTTTATGGAAATAGCATATATACTATATGCGTGTGTGTATATATATATATATATATGATACCGTGGAAGCTGCCGCGACGTTTTATCTTTAACGATTTTCAGTCAGTCTCTCATTAGTAGCTGCTTTCCATAAATAATGATTCTTTTCTGACGAGTTGTCAAGTTGCGCAAAATTCTTTCCATATATTCTTCCTGTATCTGTAATTACTTTTTCTTATCCTGAATGCTCTCTGTTCTCTGAAGAATCATCTGTTCACAGTATTATTGGTATATTATCTATACACGCACTGTCTATTTTGATAAGCACAAATCCGATTTGTCGATCGCTTTCCAAGAAATGCCTGGAGCGCTGGATGGGAAATGAGCGTTAAGCATCGCCGGAACGTGAATAAGAATGTCGAAGTCGAAATCGAAATGAAGGCTTATGTACCATAGCAACAACGTTTCATCGAAGCTAGTTAGCCCACAGGTGAATTAGCAATTTATCAGAGTCATAAGAGCCGCAAGATTCACAAGAATAACACACGTCGCTCATTACGCAATAATATTATAATGCTCCAGAATTATTTGATTGTCATGCCACGCTATGATCTTATCCTTTCTTGTAATTTCGTTTATCATTAGACCGTCGAACACCTTAGGTAAGCTCTAAATCATCATAAGAGTGCCAACAGGATAAATATATATAGCTGCTGACGATTTATTATTCCCGCTTCGTATTACGTCCATAGAAGCCACGTTAACAGTAACGGCCATTAAATCTGCTTATTGCCAGACACGGGTTCAATATGCAGGACCACCTGCAAATACCCTTATGCTCTTCTGGTAACTCTCGATGTACATTAACCTCCGTATACCAGTGACCGATCTCTTTTATATCTGTAATGATTATACCTGAGACGGATACATAATATATTTCATATTATTTTCTTTTAACAGGTTCACGAGACGTGCAGGAGGTGCGCTGCTATTGCAATCAACCTGAATGCGTCGCTCAGGGATACTTGTGCCGAGGACGTGGATGTTTCACAGAATTGCCCCTCAGATCAAATCCTTTGCTGCACAGCGAGCATGGATGCCTCGAGGAGAGTTTCAAGGAGAGACAATGTCCTGCAGGATATCTCTGTTGTGAGCAAGACCTCTGCAATCACGTAGACAGTCCAGCTATGAGGAATAGACTGAATAAGACTCTCCAAGGTAACTAAAATAATGAGATTATTTTAGATTTGCTAATTGGAAGTATAAATATGCCAAAGCTAGCTACTATCCAGTTCGATCCAGTATTTTTCTATTGATTACAATACACTGGTATATTTAATTAACTGCTGTATCATATGACTTCGTATAAGTCCATGAAGATTTGCCAATGCATTTGCAAAGTTAAAGCCATACCGTACTTTCGGATCAGGATAAGGCTCTGCTGTAAACGCTAGATGATTCTCCAGTCTCCGGTTTTAGTAGACAAGCTTTTCACTCGTCCAATTAAGCCGCGTAACCGTAGCCACACCAATCATTGCCCTGTAAAAAGCCGAACAGGTTTTAGCGACGTAGCGTAGTGCCTCCTCCGGTGAACCTCTATCATCTACATTCTCTGCAATACGCCTACCTTTCCTTTCCATGCTGTGCTTCGTCTATCTCTCTTCGCTATGAAGATCCAAACTATAATACCTCTTTTTATTCCAGTGCTCAGTGGTGATCAGAGAGCATATTCCGGTTCTACGGTACAGCATCACAGCAACCATGGTAGCCAAAATACGGATGGATGGTTTAAAACAGCTACGATAGCTGTTCCTATATGTGGCCTGATTGTTCTACTTATTCTGGCTAGTCTAGCGATAAGACTTTTACAACCCTTGCCAAGTCAGGGTGACAAACTTGGACCCCATCGAACACCTGATAATGGACCACCACTCCTTGGAAACCCCAAAGTGCCTCTCGTTTGAAAGAGCCGCTAATCCAAAGACTTCCATGGGAAGGAGCGGCTTATCGATAACGATTACTGTAATAAAATAATAATGATTAAGACTCCTAGAAAGCTAGCGGGCCAATGTGTGGCTCCACTTGGCTGTGAATATTATCAAGATGAAAGATGAAGTAGAAGGAAGATACACTGACACGATGCATATGCATACACGTACACACATGAAAATGTAAATTATATCTATGTTGAAACCGTCGCAATTTATCAGTAAATTACGACGAGTATGGACAACATCGCGTATGTCCTTTTATTTTTGTAAATAGTACTAGGTTCTCCTAGGTATTTCTATCGTATTACGGTGAGTTAGGGATATGCGAACAGTTCGAATTTTGTAATGTTTTCTACGTGATTCCTTTTTTTTGTTCATCATACGCAAACGCGTAAAGTTCTCAAGAAACGAACCGCTCGCACATTTCTCAATGTATTCCATATAAATATTATATTGTGATAATATTCTATAATTATGATAAATAATATTATTTACGTGTACTAAGATTTTATTCATGACATGTATTCGCCTTTGCAGACTGACTCGATAAGAAAAGAGAGAAAGAGTGAAAAAAAAAGTCCGATTAAAATATATCGAGAGAGTAACTTTACATCAATCTGCTTTTATTTGTTGCTCTTTTCAGCTGTTAATTACAGTACACATACCATACTCGGCGCCTGATATACAGTAAAGGTGCGTCATATACTCTGGAAAATAGGCATTCTACACATTTGATCTTCTCAAGAGATTTTCATGTCTTGTTTTGAACTCGTGATCATAAAACGTTAGTATATATACACACATATATATATATATATAAATGTTTTGGCATCACAGTTTAAAATCGTATCCGTATCGCTTGTCATGTAACCCCGTTGATTCTTTCGTCGAACCGTAACAGTTATCTTGCATGCCGATTCTCTTTGCGCCTCATTGTCTCTCCTTCTTTTCGTTTTCCATAACTGAATGAAATAAGCGCGCGATGTCAAAGGCCCAACATTCCTTGACAAGCGCTATTTTCAAAGCGTGCGATCGTTTCTGGGATAAACGCATTATTTTATAAAAATACTGTCCAAGGTATATGGGTCTTTTTATTCATATCTCCAGCCCAAAAGCGGTATTGGGTCGGTAGTCATTGTCATGAATTCCGTCACGAACGTTACAGTTTCGCCGGTTACCTATGTACAAAGATGTAACATAGGAATAGATAGATTTTTGGTGTTAAGTCCGTTTGAAAAGGTTTGCGCAGGCTGATCGCATAACATCCCGCATGACGAGTACGGGTAGAAACCTTTAAACATTGGCTAGGATTAATGAACCTAGGAGAGAATCTCGCCAAAAGACTTGACGTATGCCTCATGGAGCTTGTTAATAAAATCGGGATCGCTTCGTAGAAGATAATTAAACGCCTGAAGGAGCTGGTTCCTCGTCAGCGGTTCCAACGGTCTGCTAAGAGGATCTGGTGGACTTGGCGCCGCAAACATTACAGGCGGTATCAGAGCGGGAGCAGTTCCCGTTCCTGAGATAGGCGTAGTTCCTAACACATCATCTGACGATACCTGGTGTAACATATTTCAGATCGTTAATCTATATGTTTGAGCAATTGTTATTGAAGCTGTGTATTGTATTTAAAAGTTTAACTAACCGTAGGGGCTGAGGCATGCGCGAATAAGGACGCCAGTGGGTTGGAATTGCTGGAGACTGCAATGTTAGAGTTTTGGTGGTTGGTTAGGTTAGTATTAGTGTTTGTCGTTGGAGATTGTATCCTCAGAAAACCGGCTGAACCAGCGGAACCATTTGAATCGGTCGCGCTTTGATTGATTTGTTGCTGGACGTCCTGAGATATATTTGAAGACCCTGGTGTAATGCTATCTTGCTGAGATATCGCTCTGCTCCGTCTTTTTGATCTATTTGGAGCTAAGCTACTGCTCAAGTTGTTCACAGTTGATGTACTTCCAGAACCAGGTTGTGCTTGATGCAAAGATGGTGGACCTGGTTGTGGAGTTATTGATCTCTGTTGTTTTTCAATGTGCTCTAAAGTATGTGCCGCAGGATGCGACATCAACCGAGCTAGTAATGGTTTTCCTTCTGGTACAACTGTACTTCCAGAAGGTGGCTGCTCTCCTGGTTTGAAATGTCCGGGATTAACCTGGTGAAATTTATATAATGAGTTTCAGACTCTTGATATAAAATGTAACTTCACGTAGAAGCAATACCTTAGCCTTAGCAAAAAAGTCCATTACGCTTTGGGAAGTTACATCTGGACCCAATGGAGCAATCAATGGACCAGAGATGATTTCTTCAATAGTGTTACATGCAGGAGACTTTGACCCTATGCCAGTTCCGCTTCCTCTAATTCCTCTGTTAGTATCAAAATCTTCCTGGGCTTTACTCAGCATAGTGAATATATCAACATTATTTACACTGGGCCCAGAACTTCGTTTGCCTTTGGTCTGTGTTTTTGTGCCAGATTTTCTATTCTGCTCTGCAGACTCTTTCATTAACTTGTTTAACACGTCTGCGATCCTTATGCATTCCTCTTTATCATAAAACCAAATACCATAAATATTGCATTTGGAATTTCTGTATAGCAGGAACGGCTCTTGTAATTGCAAGTCTAAGCCGTGTGTTACAGGCTCCACAAGATTATTGGTATTCAACCTATAAAAAAATAACTGGTTATGTACAACAAACACTTGCATTATGCATAAAAATTTGTAAACAATTTAATATTAAATAAGACTAAAATTTTGACATTAGCGTAAGACATAAAATATATAACCACAAATAAGGCCACATATTTATAATCGATTGTCATTGTACTGTAGGGTAAACAGTATAGAAGCTGCATCGTGATGCACCTTTGAGAGGAGCACACCTGCAGCGCATGTTTTCAAACAAACAAGCCCAAAGATGAATACCTATTCATAATAAGAACGCTGTTATAAGGTTCGCCATTTCGCGAATAGACGAACAGAGCACCCTCAACATCCGTTTTTTCCCATTCGTTGTTCTCAGCGTTGAATGTATAAAGAGCTACATGGGTCGCAGTCTCCAGAATATCCTTGACGTAGGGGTCAACGCGTTTCAAAGCGGCCACGTTCATCCGCAATTCTGTGAGGTCGGTCATTTTCCTGACACGTTATGAGTTCTTGCTGCAATAAGACTTCCTTGTCTGAACTTAACTAGTCGGACAGTACACTAGAAACGCTAGACAATCACGACAATGAAGTATTTTGAAATGACGCAAGCAGCTGCTTTCCCACCGAACGCCATACTACACTTTTCACGTTGGTACAGCGATCAGCAATCCATCAGCACGCAATAACATGTTCCTAAAATTACCAGGAAAGGACGCCTCTTCTTATGCCGCCATTATTATGGACGCTAAACGGCATTATTTCATTGGTAAGCTAATGGACTACGATGAAGCCTATCGCTGTCAGTAACAAGTTTGTCCACAATAGTTGGCGATAGGTTCTAAATAGACCCAATTGGATAAAACGGGCCTTATTTTCTCCTGCGTTCTCCGATGCCGTCAAAAGCCGCTCTTTCCAACACTAATTTGAGTATTACGATCAAGATCCTTTCGACACTGTTTATACTTTATTAACGTATATTCTTATTCTACTATTAACAAAAGGAACGAAGATTGCTGTCACAGTCACAATTATACGTAATGATTAATAAAATAATTTTTGAAGGGATGTGCGAACGTAAGAGATAATTTTTGACAGGATCGTGCGCGTTGAAACAGCGCACAGAAAAATTGGGTCGATGTGCGAAAGATGGCGACCGTTGCACGGTGTGCGTGAAGATATCGTAGCCGTCGAGGTTTTGCAAGAGCAGAAAAGATTTTCAAGAGAGAACCGGTAATGCGGTGCGAATGATGTGATTAGAAGAATAAAAAAGAATAGTGTTATGTGTCTGAGTATTCAGGCTTCGTGTTCTCTGCGTCCGGAGGTGTCGTTTGTTTACTTGTGGTTTGTCGCTTGTGTAATATACCGCCTTGGACTTGAAACACAGTGAAAAAGGGAAAAGAAACCCTGACGAAGGCGAGACTGAGGATAAAGTGGTGCCGGACTTCGGCCCGCTCAGAAGACTTGTAGAGATGCTGAAGCAATTGCAAATGGGGATGAGAGCTTTTCTCTTGATGGCCTCCCGCGTGTGGACCTGCGTCTGCTTTCTACTCAAGAAGCAGGTTAGAGCCGTAAGTAGGTGCTTCGCACCTCTTCCTTTTCGTTTCAATTATTTTCTTTCCTTGACTTTAAAATCGTATCCTCGTACACACAAATCCATGGTACTTTTGTTTTAATGGATCGCTTAATTTGTTTTTTATGATTCCTTCGATTTAGCATCGACGCCTGCTATGCTTATATTCATCTTTCTTGATGTATTGTGTTTTTAATTGTTGTTATAATTATTGTTCAAAGTAATATGCAGATAGAAAGTGACTAGTAAATCCATCTGCTACATTTTTCATAGACTTTTGTACTATTTTTAATTAAATGCTAAATTGGAATGGATTTCAATACATTTTCATTCAAGTTCAAGTTTTCTGCTCTTAAGTACATGTATGTTATTCCATGCTGTGTCATGATTTTTCAGCATTTTCTTTTAAGTGTTACTGTGCTTAATTGTGTGATTATTATCAAGCATAAGTATCATTTATATTATCTTGGTCTGTCTCCTTTTTATCATTTATTAATTTTCTTTTATTACTCATCCATGTTTTTATTAACTATGTGTTGGTTCCTGCATCACATTTATGTAATATGTAGTATTTTTAACTATCTCTCATACCTCGGAATCACTTTCATTTTTGAGGTATAATGATAATCTTTGCAACTGTATGCTATTCCTAACATCTGTTAGCGAGATATAATCCTGTAATATTGCTAATCATTTAATACTTATGAATTATCAGATAATTGTTTTATATGTTTAAAAATATATCTTATCTAGGATATCCTCCGAATGGCTAAGAGCCATATAGATGAAAGTTTGATTTCAATAAAGGAATTTATTTAAAGTATATTGTGAAATGATTAAATATTTTATGCCTTATATAATATTTAATGTTACATGTTATATAATCTGCCTTGTCAATTTTTAATGCACACATATAAAACATTGCTATCTAGATATAATTCATCATGTAGATAATGTTTTAAGCTGAGTTGATATTAAAATTGATACATTGTATGTGATTAATTTGTGTCATTTCCATATACATTAATTCTTGTACTTCAAAACCTTTTGATACAGCTATAACGATATTAATTAACATATTGCACTCATGTTTTTATTTTAGATTTCACAGATGCAACCTGTTAAGTATGAAATCTTCCCGCTGTCTCCTTTGTCAAGGCATCGGCTTAGTAAGTATTTTATTCCAGCATAAATGCAAGGAAATAATTGGCGTGTTATTTGTGGTATATAAGTCATTGCATTACAGGTATAGTTAAGCGAAAGGTATTGGTATTAGACCTCGATGAGACATTGATTCACTCACATCATGATGGTGTGGCAAGACCAACTGTGAGACCAGGAACACCACCTGATTTTGTTCTTAAGGTGACGATAGACCGACATCCGGTTAGATTTTTCGTCCACAAGAGGCCTCATGTGGACTTTTTCTTAGACATTGTTAGTCAGTGGTAAGCGTCTTGAATGGATTACTATTTCAAGTAACGAAATCGTAAATACATGTTATCACGGGTCTTTTGCGGCTCTTCTAGGTATGAGCTAGTGGTTTTTACGGCTTCTATGGAAATTTACGGAGCAGCTGTTGCCGATAAACTTGACAACAACAGAGGAATCTTAAGACGCAGGTATTACAGACAACACTGTACGCCAGAGATGGGTTCTTATACCAAGGACCTAGCTGCTATTTGTTCAGATCTAGCATCAGTCTTTATACTCGACAACAGTCCAGGAGCCTACAGAGCTTATCCACGTTAGTATATTCTTTATATAGCAAATAAACATTTATTATTTTCTTAATTTTATAACTGTAAAAGCATCAAACCAATTAAATTGTTCAATTACAGACAATGCAATACCGATAAAGTCGTGGTTTAGCGACGCTAGCGACACCGCGCTGCTCAGCCTACTTCCAGTCCTGGACGCGCTCCGCTTCACACAGGACGTGCGCTCCGTACTTTCGCGAAATTTACACCTACATCATACTTTGTAGCATAGTCCTGAACGATCGATCAACTAGAATAGATTGGAGATCGAACTGCTAACAGTTTAGTGTGTTTAGCCTAGAATTATAACTGTTATTAATAATAGGGAGGTTAAAAACTACGCTACCCGGGGAGCCAGATGATGAACCCTGTACCCCTGTCCTAATTTTCTATACTCGTCGAACGATAGTTGCGAGTGTGTGCAACGGGGAACGGGACCGTCAGCCAGTACCTACGTCAGCACAAAAAGCATCCTAGGTTCATTTTTCTGGTTTAAGTATACAAGAAAAAAGATAATTTCAAAAGAGAAGGCAAACATGGCAACAGTGAAACAAAAATTTATAAATATAATTTTATGATTTTCTATTAGCGCACCTATTCAATTATTATGCGACGTACGTCCCAATTTCATCGTGAAACTTATATTTTTTATTCGATACTCAAATAGCAACTCTACTAGCAAAAATTTCTCTTTTTTTTTTTTTAGTTAGATCAATCTTTTTTGGTCAAGAAAAGCGTGAGAGCGAATGAGTGCAATGTCATATCCACCTTCCTACTCCCACTTCCATCTCAAATACAGAAATAGACGCAGAAGAGTCAACATACAGTGGTGTATTGTCAAAGTAACCTAGGATTGCTGGAAGTGTACTAAGTCACATTTGAAACGGACATGGTTGTAACTCACTGTATCAGTGAGGCAACCATTCTAATTATACCTAATTTAACAAAGAGTATTAATAAATATTACTAAACAACAGAATTTGTCTTTGTTGAACTTTTGCGGTATAATAAACTAAGATAAAAGTAATAAAGAAAGAATGGAAGGAAATTGAAACGATTCATTGGCAATCAATTGCACGTAGAATTTTCTGTAGAAATTCTTATTTTAGAATAGCTGTATAACAGAATATCATACGGAAGGAAACTATGCACATAGCTGTGTATTTTGCCCGCTTGTCTAATAGTAATCAACAAAAGTAACAATATTATATAGTTTGTACATATTAGAATACAGGAGTGTGTGTTGTCCATATTAAGGGAGTGACTGGTCTTGCATGAATGTACTGCGCGATACGTCGTAACTGGAAGTACATATTATACACGCATTGATATACGTTTAATTATCAATAAATTCTTGGTTATAATGATAAAATAACTGGATATCGAATTAAAATATATATATATACATACACACACATATATATATATTTAAAAAAAGAAGTGTGCGCAGAATTGGAATATCCGCAGTTTGTTCTCAAATAAACAATGTTAAATAAATACCGCGGTTTTTTTTAACATCACTGCCATTAATGAACTTTTTTTTATCCCTCTTACAAATTGTAAATATTATATAAACAAAAATGCAGCTAACATTAACCCTTCGAATAATATCTCATCCAGTGACTTAAATATTTTTACTCGTTTTATGAACCACTTCTTGAGTCCATGTTTCAAAATTTTTTTTGATATCATTAAAAGCCATTTTAATAATAGAAAAACAAAATTAAAATGGGAGCCAAATTGATGGCGGATAATGGAACGTTAAAGTTTTTGGTAGTCTCTTATGCTTTCAAATTTATTCTTTGGAAGGATCTTCTCGGATCATTTCTAAGGAGCTATCAGAATTATTTGTGCTACTGCCACTACCGGTGTCATCTTCACTGTCGTTTGACTTGTTTGGGTTAGAACTGGACGGCTGCAATTGCCAACTTGGTATGGAAGCTGGAGCATTTGGAAATTGTTTTCTGAAAAATCAAATGCAACACGCAAATAGTTTTGAACAGCAACCTTAATATTATTTTATTTGGGACCAATTGTTTGGATACAAACCTCGAAAGAAGTAATGCCTTCAGACTAGCTAAGTCTTGTTTTAATTCTTGAACCAAATGTGGAATAGTTGGCTCCATAGAATGTCTTTGTGTCAACCTATTAACATCTCCATCTACTTTTAAAATGGAGTCTTTCACTTCCTTCATTGAATTCTGTATAGTTTCATCCAATTTTGTGACAGAGTCCTCTACAGTCTTGGGTTTTTTAAAACCAAACAAGAATGGTGCAATAAATTTCTACAATGCAGATCAAATCAAAATAATATTATCTTGTTATTTTGATATTCTAGATTGTTTATAGTGTTCCACCAAGATCAGACAATATACCTTATATAGCCAATAAACACAATATACAGTAGCACCAATCAAAGCTGTGGCATTAAAAAATTCTTTGATCTTGTAAAATAGTGTAGGCTGAAGAGTTTGAACTTGATAATATGGATGAATCTGGGGCTGAGGAGGTATTGCAATGGCAGTAAATTCATTTTGATTTTTTATAAAACTAGTCTCAACTTTCTCTATGGAAGCTAGCTCAAAGGCTCTCTTTACTTCATCATTTGTCAGACCTTTTCTAATAAGAAATTCCTGTTTTTGTTCAGAAGGACTTCCAGATATTTTCGGATTTTGCAGAAATTTGACTGCAGTGTTGATCTGCAAGAGTAAACCAGTATAATTATAACATTACGAAGTAATTAATATTATTTTATTTATATGATTTATGGAATACTGCAGTTATACAATTAATATACCGATTCTCATTACAAGGAAGATAACCTAGGAATATATTGTAAGATACTCACAAGATTCTCCCGTAAAGGGATATTATTATTATTCATCTCCTTGTTAGCCATTATAAGTAGTGACGAATATTTTGATGAATTCTATATTTTCATCACTATCATTACACGATAATTAAAATTTAAGTGTATAGAGTATATTGTCTTTAAAAAGAAATAAATGTCATTCCTCATTACACTATTTTGACGCAAAAACATATATTGTGTACTTTGCACTTGCGCCTACCAATCTCGGGATTATTTCCTGTTGCTCCCTTTACGGAAATGACGACTATCGTTCTTATACAAATTTCACAAATTTTGATTAATTTGTTCAAGTTATTCAACAATGGTTTCTTTGATATTATAAGAAAATGATAATATATGGTCAAAAATGTGCAAGTTCAATCTAGCTAAAAAGAAACAATAATTCATTCCATGTATAGCGGTCTATGATTGTTTCGTTATGCCATTTGCATTTAATTAAATGCGATGCAAATGAATGATAAATAAATAATAATTTGGTACTCTTGTATATATATAATATCTTTGAAAGTGAGTTTCAACCTCAATGAATCTCAAATCCCGGTTTATAATCTGCGACAAACTTGTTCCTACTGTTATTTAAAAATATTTAATAATACAGTATAAAACTATGATTAAAAAATTAATTTATTATATGAATTCTACGTTTACTATGTTGATTTGATATTGAAATTTTTTATAATAGATGTTTGTCGATATACGTAGTAGTAAAGTGGGTGTCGTATACGTCATTTGGCACTTTGGCATTCGGAACTGTTCGTCACTGTTCGTTAAATACTGGCTGTAGTTACTACGTGGGGTTGGACGTCGATTCGATTTCATAAAGGTTTTTTTTATCCGATACACGGAGATGCGTAAGTACCCTTGACTTATTTAAGGAATCAGTATTACTTGTCGGGAAATATTTGTTGACCCATTTTCGAGTAAGATTAATCAAAGTTTTTTGAATTTCGACTTAAACTTTGACGACCCCACGATCGATACTACTAACCGTTTGTAAGACATCAGAGAAACGGATATGTAATTTATGAAAGGGGGCGTTATTAATTTTACATCATTATATTTTTCTGATATCTTTTTAGTTTCTACAAATTTTCATGTCCTGTACACAACAATATGTACTGCTCAGTGACCAAATTGTTGAACTCACTTCAATGAAGTCTATGTACATTTATTAATAAACTTTAATTAGGTTTCGTTACTCTCATGAAGATACATTGCTTGTCAGTTTTGTTTAATAGTGTTTCAAGATGATCATGCATAATGATATTGTTATAGGTACAGAATAGCAGCAGACAAAATATACCCTGTATCAAAATGATAGGGGGTCTTTTTGTCTACAACCATAAGGGAGAAGTCCTTATCTCCCGAGTGTATCGAGATGACATTGGAAGGAATGCAGTTGATGCATTTCGTGTAAATGTTATCCATGCTCGTCAACAAGTCCGTTCACCTGTGACAAATATTGCTCGAACATCATTCTTTCATATAAAGAGAGCAAATATTTGGCTTGCTGCTGTAACCAAGCAGAATGTCAATGCTGCTATGGTGTTTGAGTTTTTGTTAAAGATCATTGACGTCATGCAGTCATATTTTGGCAAAATATCAGAGGAAAATATTAAGAACAATTTTGTTCTTATCTATGAATTACTCGATGGTTCGTACATTCTTTAATACAATATTCATAGTGATATAATTAATATAAAGAATAATGAAATATTTCATTCTTATCAACTACAGAAATACTAGATTTTGGGTATCCACAAAATTGCGATACTGGAGTGTTAAAGACATTCATTACTCAGCAGGGTGTAAAATCTGCAACAAAGGAAGAACAAGCACAAATAACATCGCAAGTGACTGGCCAAATTGGTTGGCGTCGAGAAGGCATAAAATATCGTCGCAATGAATTATTCCTTGATGTCCTTGAATATGTTAATCTCTTAATGAATCCACAGGGTCAAGTTCTGAGTGCTCATGTGGCAGGAAAGGTATGCTACTATTTCACATACATTGAAGAGTAAAGAAGAAATTATCACAAATTACTGTAATACCATTTTTTTTAATGATATAACAGGTAGTCATGAAATCTTATTTATCTGGTATGCCAGAGTGCAAATTTGGCATTAACGATAAAATCGTAATGGAAGCGAAAGGAATGAAAGGAGGTGGTGGATTAGGAGGTGGTGGTGACGACCCTACTGGTGCCAGATCAGGGAAACCAGTAGTGGTTATTGACGATTGTCAATTTCATCAATGCGTGAAATTATCAAAATTCGAAACAGAACATTCCATTAGTTTCATACCGCCCGATGGCGAGTTTGAATTGATGAGGCGAGTAGATATTGATTATTCGACGTATAATATCATTAATTTATAATCATCTTATAATTAAATGACCAACAGGTATCGCACAACGAAAGATATATCTCTACCATTTCGAGTGATTCCTTTAGTACGTGAGGTAGGACGTACTAAAATGGAAGTAAAGGCAGTCTTAAAATCCAATTTCAAGCCTTCTTTGCTGGGACAGAAAATCGAGGTTCGCGTTCCAACGCCATTAAATACAGCGGGCGTCCAATTGATTTGCCTAAAAGGCAAAGCCAAGTACAAGGCATCAGAAAACGCAATCGTATGGAAGATCAAGCGAATGGCAGGAATGAAAGAGACTCAATTATCAGCGGAAATCGATCTACTCGAGACGGATACCAAAAAGAAATGGACACGACCTCCAATCTCAATGAACTTCGAGGTCCCATTTGCTCCGTCCGGATTTAAAGTTCGATATCTTAAAGTATTTGAATCGAAACTGAATTACTCTGATCATGACGTTATCAAATGGGTTCGTTATATTGGAAGGAGTGGACTTTACGAGACTAGATGTTAAAATTCCTCCTTCAAGTCATATGCTGTATATGAGTAATCTCAATGTTGAAATATTAAGGTTTTATCATCGTCCAACGATGTATCGAGCACGGCCATTACCGATGAATCTTCACGATTCTTGAAGATTAACGAAAATGAACAAAATCCTTTCATCCACATCCCCACTTCAACCCTGTACTCATTTGTGGACTAGTATTATTGAAGACGCTTATGAAAAGAAATCGTATCTTCAACTATAAAGATTAACAAAAAAGGATTAAAAAAGTTATATCGCCCTGTTTTACGTGCGAGCTCAATAGATGTTCATTATCATTAAGTGTATGTGTTACGTGCATGAGGTAGGAGGACTTCATAATGATAAATGATACGAGTAAAGGTCCTTCAGACTCTTCATTAGAGTGCAAATTATCGCTTGTCTATATTGAATTCATTTGAAGCTTATTGCATGTAAAATTGGTTATTATAACTGTATCTTTATTTCGATCTATTATATCCAAAACTCTAAATCTAATAAAGGAAATACAACTATACACTCTTTAAAAGCAATTTGAGTAGCTAATGAACTTATATTTATTAAAATTATTCGCAAGATAAAAGTGTTACTCAGAAAAACAAATGCTCCAGAGCCCCATTACTGAAACTTGCCACAAAATTGTAGCATGCTCGAAATACTTATAACATGGTCGTATGGTCGATCTTCAAAAACTTTTCCAGCTGCCGGGTTCACAATCTCTCTAGAAAGAGTAGGGCATTCATGCCTTTACAGCATTCGTGTGTTCACAGCGGATTTAAACACTGCGGACATCACTGCTTCTACAGCCTTTACTCTCTCATCGATGTCCGATAAAATCTCTTTTACTGAAAAGTTTATAGAGACTACGGAGATTGAGTTAATTCTTTAACGCCTGGCGTTAATATTACTATAACATCTGGTGGTGAAGGATTTGTTGTTTTTGAATTTTTATTGAATTTTTTAACGGATTTCGTTACTTTCTTATCGTGAAAAGGCTGTTGATTATCCGAGCGACACGTGGAATTCTTATTGTTATAGACTTACAAGGTCGAGTTGGTCGTCTAATTACTGGTACTGAATTTGAATCGGTATTCTGTGAGGGAATCGTGCTCTAGCCTTGTAGGAATTCCATCAACGAGTTTGCATGTAATTCTAAAATTCTCCGACCAGTTCCCATTCGGTTCGGTGTGTACGTCCATTGGTACATCGGCTACGATGGTTATCCCCGTTGGACCGCGCTTTTTTATTTAATATTTGTTCTACGGCTTGCAAATTTCTCGAGGCTTAAGTTATTTCTAAGTATAGCCATAAATAAAAGTAAGGAAGTTATTTCTAATATATTTGGTAAAGGAGCGGAATACTGGAAAATTGGAGCGTCGCTAATTTATCGGGAAGATCTTCGAAAGCTTTTTGTTGCTTAGTGTTTCATTTTAATTCTGCGTTTTTGCTGGCTAAATCGGACAACGGATTGTTGATTTTCGCGAAGTCTGATAAATTTTCAATAATATCCGGCAAGTCCTAAACATTCTTTTACATTTTTGACTTTTTGGTAACGTTAAAAATTGTACAGCTTCTATTTTGCTTGAATCGGGTTTTACACGTTTTGCACAAATTATGTGTCCGAGATAATTGCTAAAACCATTCTTTTCATGCAAATACATAGGATTCATGTGTTAAGGCAACCGGGAAACGTCTCATCGAATGCAAGGTTGCAAAGTGCAAAAACTCTAAAGGCGTGAAGATGGTAAGACAAAGCTAAAGACAATATTGGGTCGAGCTTACTAGTACGAAAGTTAGCCTAGTTATGAAAAATGCTGCCATCACATTTAATATAGAAATATAGTTCCTCATCGTAAAATGTATTTTCGCGGGTTTGACATCGGATTAATTTAGGACAATGCCGCAAGAGGGTAGACCGTGGCGCATTGATGCCATTGGATTTTTAAAGGATATGATTTCTCACTAGTTGGCTGTTGTCTGTGTCCAACCAACTTCAAACTTCATTAAGACATTCCCACGGACATTCCTCTGGCACATCTCCCCATAGGGGGAGTCAGCCATAAAGGAAAGGAAAGGAGAGGAAAGGAAGTCATTCCGTAGCATTTTCCTTGTTCTCTAACTGCTGGCGGTATTATGACATCCGTGTTACCCGTGAAGGGATACATGGATTCAACAAATGGGCCAAAACCTGTTGGTAAGTATTTTACTGACTTACGGATTTCTCTTCCAATGCGTGGCTATTCTGCAATGAATGTTTTTCAATCAGCTGGGCAGCTGCAGCAGCAGCCACAGCCACAGCAACAGCAGCAACCACAACAAACGCAACAGCAACAACAACAAAATATCGTGCCACAACAGCAATCGCAACAACAGCCTAGTAATGGTATTAATATGGAAATAGGAATGGATAAGGGTAAAGAATGGCAAATGGAACTGCTTATGGAAAAACTACGTTCCAAAGCTTCTACTTTCAAGTCTTTTGTAGAAACAGCAAGAAACTTGCGAATGGCTATGTTGGTTAGTACTTGTGTCTGTAGGAGGTGTATAATAGTAAATTGATATTGTGTTACACATTTTTATGTTGTACAGGACAAACGTTTTGCTGTTGACAGTGTGGAAAAGAATCAACTTCAGAAATGTTTGGATACTTTGCAGCACTCTATAAAAGTTACTTCTTTACAATCAATGGTAGAACGTTTGGAGAGTCTTACCAGGCAATTGGGGTATTGTATACTATATTTACCTTTCTTGAAGGTATATATTTTTATGTCAAAGGTCAAAATTGATTTTTCTCTTATTTTAGATTAAAATTTATGATTCCTGGGCCACCTGGTACAGAAGTTTTCATATCCTCTGATATGTTCTTCTTAGAAGTGATTTTGGAACCCAGTGGTGCAGTGAATGACGTTAAGATTCATCACGAAGGCAAAAATGAACCACAGGTAAAGTCGTAAAGTTTGTTTTCAAATATATATTAGAATAGTTTGATCTATTAGTAACTTCGTGATTATTGATAGAGTTGCGAGGAGCTGGTTGCCTGTCTATCACATGGTGATTTTGTGGATTTTACAACACAACTGGAAGGTTTTACATCAATATACCAGTTGAATGCAGACAAGAAGGTGAAGTGCAAGGCATTTAGTGCTTTACAATCACTCGAGACAGATTTGGGTGTTCTTGCTCAACTACAAACATTCATAAAGGAGCCTTTCAACCTTGTACACAAAAGTCCAGTTGGTTAGTGGTGAGAATGTATCGGGGATAAAGGGTGGGATATATTAAGTTCACAAAGTATCGAAATACCTAAAATAAATACTATTAAATAGGAATTCTAGAGCGACGAAGAGGCGGCCACGCAATGCGATTAACTTACTTCGTATCACCGTATGACTTGATAGATCGTGAGAATCGTAGTAGCATGATGCTAACTGCGGATGCCGTGATCACTCGTAAGGTTGGCCATTCCGTGACTGTCTGTATGGAGGGCTCCACCTCTCACAAGCTACCGACGACAAGCATCATTGCTGTTAATCGGAGTCCTACGGGAAAAAGGTTCGTCGGACATGCTTCTTGTCCTTCTTGATTTTTCTTCATGATTATGTAGACACGCAGCGTGTATTCTCGACAGCACGCCTTCATATGCTCCACTGACAAGCTCAAATTCCTCGATGCTACCTGCTTGCTTCGTTCTCAAACTGGCGAAGAAGATGCCCATGTGCTTGGAGCTAGTGCGGCGAATCCAGAAGGTCACAGAATTAGAGTGCGGTGACGTTTCTACACCGCAACCTTTATTAAGCCTAATAGTACAGCATGCTAGCGACGGACAACTCGATTGCCACAATAACAGAGGGCTATATGTGGTGAGTATTTAACCAATAAAGACATACAAAATTAAAATAGTTTAGCTAAATTAGGTATGAATAAAAAAAAACCGTTATTCGTATCTCTGCAGACTCTACCGGATCAACAACACTGCTACTTCATGACAGGGAATAAGAATATGGAGGGTGTTCTTGTAAGCAGCATTCCTTTTACACATCCTGCTCACGTACCGCAGATTCTCGTATACTTGAGACAACAGGCTCTATTTAACTCACTTTTGGCAAGCTGCGTGAGACCAATGGCTCGACAGGATCTTGAACACACGACCATGTTCGAAGTCAGTGCGCTCTCTTGGCAACATATTGCTGTCAGTCTAGAGCATCCTTTTGAGGAGTCCATGGCCACGGCGGAACTTGATCTCACGGATATTTCAATGCTGAAATGTAAACTATACGGCGTTTGTTTGACTAATACGGAGCAAACCTCGGAAATGATTGGGAAAGTATTGCAAAGGTGCCTGAGCATTCCTGTAACTATGAGGACTCTTATCAAGACTTGGGAGGGCCGGAATACGTCCTTGTCGAATAACAGCATTATAGCTGGAGGATTAAGTGGTAGCGGCGGAGGGGGAGGTGGGGGCGGA